>NC_039364.1:94015440-94167390 GCF_003573695.1 Papaver somniferum | reverse complement strand
AAAAAAAAACACACAACTACAAGAGAAAAAAAAGCTACATACCCAAGGAATAAATTGTACATAGGAAAAAAATCCAAATCCAAATACAAAAAAACAAAAAACAACACAACTATAAGAAAAAAAAAGCTACATAGATAACCCAAGGAATGTGTTAGTGGCATGGAAATCATGAGTACATGTTTCCGATTGTCCACCAAAATTCTTCAACGAGACAGCGCTCCTCATATGAGGAATAATTGCAACCTTGCTTGTTTCCCACAGTTGTGTCCCCCAAATTTCCGTTCAAGTTCTGGTGAGTGCATTGTAACGTAATAAACACCCATTCTTCCACAATAGGAGGTCCTTGTTTTTTCCAAAAGCTATCGGGTAATAGGCCGGCCACCCTTCATCCTCATCCTTTTCCAAGAAAATGCTTATCTTATGATTCCAATTCCATTCCCCGCCAGGTGCCCATGTATGAATACTTTTTTTGGAAATGGGTGCCCAAAAATCTATCCGGGACTGATTAATCCCCTCATCACAGCAGGCCTCATGGATGTAGTAAAATAAAAGGCGAACTCCGAACATAACCATCCCAACTGATGGGAATTCACTCCTAGGAATATGATGCGGGGGTCGCGAATGTTGATGAAATGTCTCAGTGTCCAAATTGAAAGAAACTATGCCACTATCCCACTGACAACAATCCTTCCAAAAAATACAACCATGTGCGTACACACCTGAACTCCGAAAAATATAAGGAATATCCCATGCTATGTTCCTCTATCCTTTCTTTTCTCCTAGAGTGTGTATTTGAACTTTACCATCCATGTGAATTCGAACTACCTTGTACTCATCGGTACGTTGACAGTATCTGAAACCCCTAATTACAGGATACCAAGAAAGTACTTGATCTCGTGCAATAATTTGGATGCATAGTTATGGCAGATGTAGGTGCTCACCAGTTTCTGGATTCATAACATATACAGGATCTTGTATGTCATGGTGTAAAAAATAAAAACAGACCAGACCATTGCAAAATCCAACTATTGGGTGCAACTTAGTCAAATCTTCATGGGTTCCATCATTCGGGGCGCCGTGATTGTTGGCTGTTATGATCTGGCTGAAATCTTCCTCTCTATAAAAGAGTTAAGTAACTTTTTTCCCTATTTTTGGTGTGACACCAAAAAGGAGTCCAATTCTTTTGTCCCCGAGGATAGTATTCCACTCTTTGGAAACACATTTGCTTGCTAAAATGCTTTTTGCAGTTTGGAGGTGCTGTAGTATCTCGGTAGTTAATTACGGCAACATATCCATCACTATTATTCTGATGAAAGATTATCAAATTTTTTTTTTTAAAAGCATTTAAGATTTTATTAATATTGTAGAATGCTACAAGCAGATACGAGTAATGCTTATATAGACATCCAATACACCTGTTGGCGAATGGTTGCGTCCTTGATGAGCAGGCATTATTTGAAAGGTCGCGTCTTTAATGAGCAGAAAAGTAACGCATATTTGCATGTTTTATCTTTGAAAGGTCCCGTCTTTAATGAGCAGGCAAGTAAAGCATATTTTCCCATTTTATCTTATAATCGGTTATAGCTTAAACCTATAACTGAATTTTTATTTAAAAGGAAACAAAATCTAAAGGATAACCATTACGTCATGAAGTAGGTATGAAAAGACACCAATTCACTAATGTTGACCTCCTGGAATTAGAATATCCGTCACGACAAAATCTTAATATTTACAACGACATTGGTTGATAATATAAAACAGGAACTATCCATAAAATACAAAACGTGAAGTTATCACTACAAATATGGGCTAATGGTACCATAATTTATATATCTCTCTTTTTGCCCATTTATGTTCTGGTTTTGTGTTTTGGTGTCAAACACCAGTTTCAAATCAATAATTCGTCTACAAAAACAATCCCGATTAGTCACAAAATCTTTTTCATTCGTGTGCATTTTCAAGAATATCATCATTGATTTGTCTATCAATCACTTATACCATTTGCATCTCAAATTCTCACTTCTTTTTACATTTTTCTTTTCCCCTCTCGGATTTTATTATAACTGTTGAAGAATAAACCAAGATACTATGAAGAATAAACTAATATGGTCGAGTCAACTGGTACAGTTGACATGAAGAATAAACCAATATGGTTGAGTCAACTGGTACAGTTGACATGAAGAATAAACCAATATGGTTGAGTCAACTGGTACAGTTGACATGAAGTGAACGGATCAACAACTCTTGTTGACATGGTACGGTTTATAGAAGTTTATTTGGGTTGCAAGTATTACTGGTTTTAAGAGTTTATTTATGTGAGAATTGTCTAGAAGTTTCTTTGTTAGAGTTTGATTATGTTTGGAAAGTTATTTTTCTTGAGAGTCAAGTTTGTTACTCATATAAATAGGTTGTTGAGCCATGAGTCGAAATACATCAATCCATGAGTCGAAATACATCAATCAAGAGAAGTTTGTTTGAGTTTTAGTTCTGTGTTCCTTTCATCAAGTCTTTGATATCATAATTTCTACAATAATGAACACATAAAAGTCTCCCTATAGATTCGCAAAATTTATAACCATAAATACAACTGGAATACAAAAATGCCTCCCTATATACCAAATTGACCACCATAAAAGAAAATCCCCCTCTAAATTAGTCGGAATATGTTTAAAAGCATTAACTCCATTAAATAAAATACCAACCATTATTACCCAAAATAAGACCAACTCTGATTCTCCAGATTTCAAAAACAACTTTTAGTCCAAACAAGATACGAAAAAAAAAATCAAAGATGAGAAATAGTACTTTTAAAAATATATAGTATATATATATTGAACACCAAACTACATTACTCTAATCAAAACAAAAACAAAAACAAAAACACTACACTCGGAATATGTTTGTGGCATGGTCATCGTCAGTACATGTTTCCGATTGTCCTCCAAAATTCCTCAACGAGACGACGCTCTTCATGTGAGGAATAACTCTAACCTTTGCCCACCTTATCTCCGCAATTTCTGTTAATGTTCTGGTGAGTTCATTATAACGCGCTAAACAGCGGTTGTTTTGCAATAGGACGTCGTTGTTCTTTCCCAAGGCTATAAGCTTATAAGGCGGCCACCATAGATTCAAAGGCTCTTCCAAGACAATGCTCCTCTTAAGTTTCCAATTCCATTCTACACCGGGTTCTCGTGCATGAATATCATTATCCGAAATGGGTGCCCAAAAATCAATCCGGAGATCATAAATATCGTGAATGTTGTAAAATAATGTTGTAAAATAAAAGGCGAACTCCATACAAGACCATTCCAAGTTTTGGAGTACTGAAACCACCATTCTCATAAATATGATGCGGCGGTGGCGAATGTGACTGGAATGTCTCATTGTCCAAATTGAAAGATACTATCTGAATATTGTCATAAAAATAATGATTTATCCAAAAAATACAACCATGTGCGTACACAGATGAATCCCAAAAAGTAAAAGGAAAATATCCGATGTTCCTCCATCCCCTTTTATCGCATAGAGTGTGTACGTCCACTTTACCGTCCACTTGAATTCGAACTACTTTGTATTCACCGGTATGTTGACAATAGCCGAACCCCCTACGACGAATCGTGGATCCCAACTAATTTGTGGTGTTGGTATTGGATCGCATATTTGTGGCAGATGGAGGTGCTCACCCGTTGTTGGATTCATAATATAGATAGGATCTTGTATGCCGTGGTGTGAAACATAAAAACATACCAGGCCATTACAAGATCCAATGATTGGGTGTGACATGTTTTTATCATAGGGTCGGATAATATTCCAGGTACCATTGTTTCCAAATAACATCTGATAGAAATCTCCCATCATCGTGTAGTAATCTTCCTCCTCAATTTGTTCTCTGTAGAAGAGTTGCGTAACGTTTTCTTTTGTCACTTTTTGAGTGAAACCGAAAAGGAGTCCGATTCTTTTGTCTGCAAGGACAAAATTCCACTCTTTGCATACACATTTGCTTGCCAAAATACCTTATGTACTTGGGAGGAGGTGTAGTATCTCGGGAGTTAAATCCGACAACATTTCCATTATTATTACTGGTGAAATATAGTTTTTTTTAATGTAGAAGTATTTAGGATTTCGTTTTTTTTGAATGCTTATATAGACATCCAATGGATGTAATATGTGTCCCCACACAACACACCTGTTGGAATTTTCACGTCTTTTGGTGTTTCAAAATCTATTCAGTTAATGTGAAGCGTAATACGAAGGGGTGCGAACCATTACACCGTTTGGCCAATGGTCGCATCCTTAATCAACATGCCTTATTTAAAAATCCATGATCCAAACAAGAAACGGATATTTTCACGTGTTTGTGTGAGATTTATTCCAGTTTATCAACATTCTATTTATGTGTCCATTGCAAATTTAAAAATTAGGGTTATGACCATAGTATATTAATCTTTTGAAGACAAGAAATTAGGGTTATGACCATAGTATATTAATCTTTTGAAGAAAAAAAATGATCCCAATATATATTGCTATTGCCAATCATATATAGCTGTAATTTATGGTGTTGACCAATATACGAAATCCAAAAGAGAATTTGGGCATGGTTATAGCGCTTGGCTGGACGGAATTGTTGCGCATGGATTTGAGTAGGTGTGAATTACCGAGGGAATTACACCAAAAATAGAAATTTGTTCAGAGAAGATTAGGCATGGCGAATCATGGAGAGAGATACTTCAGATACCTACAGATTTGGCAAGAGTTTAGCCAAGGCATGCACATTAGCGAAGAGTACATGATTATGATCTACTGTAAGATAAAGCATATATGTACTCAATCAACATGGTTGTGTTTACGCAATTTTTTCGTGCTATTTTTCCGTATTTAGATAAATCATACTATATACTAAAATCAATGTGGTGTTGTACGCGTATATGAGAATATATTTATCAATATGGAAATTGTTATATTTTGTTTATTTGAGAGTGATATGCGGAATACAACTAAATTAGGTAATTGGAGATAATGCTCCTAACCTAAAAAAAATTAGGTTTTTTTCAATATATATATATATATATATATATACCACACCAACATAAAAGATAGATTGATATATTAGAGGAAGAAAATGAGTTCCAATAAGAGGATTAAAACAACTCCAAGGATAGTAATGGCCGTACCTACAAAGCTAAGGATCACCATAACTATTCATGGCGTGTCTAAGGTTCTGGCATTCCCCTGTTAGCTGAAGTTCAAGCTCACGTTGACAATCTTACTCTTCCTGCTTCTGCTTCTGTTGAAATGGATGGTGTCCATGCTCCCATTCTTTCGAATGAGCCTGTTGGTGAAACTGTGTCTGGCACACCAGAAATACCCAGGGAGACACCTCTAGAGCAAAAGGTACTTGAAGTTCCAGCACAGCCTGCTAATGCTGCAACACGAGTACCAGATCCAGATGCGATGATTTTAGTTGAGCAGATAATCAAATAAACTTTTGAATAATGTGGTTTTTGTTTTTAGAGATTGTTTATTTTGATTAATTATTATTTTTAAATATTGAGGATGTTGGTATTATTTTGCTTGGTTTAGTTTTATAAAAATATTGGTTCTTTAAATTCTTTGCTTGATATTTGTTCGTTAATCAGTCATTTGTAATTAACTCGTTGAGTCAACACAATTCAGTGGTCAGAATAGATTCTAGATTAGAATTAGATGTGTATATACCTCCACCAGCACCAAGTAGTTTTGTGGGTCAGTGGAATCATGTAGGTTTCACCGGACTCAATCTTGAGTCAAGTTATTACGGCTTTGACAGATGATCTACTGCTTGTTATACCTTTTGTTAATAAAATTAGACTCCGTTATAGTGTTTGGGTGTAGGATATTGTTACCATTAGTGAATCAAGATTGTAGTATGTTTTGAGAAGCAGTTTCTGCACTTTAGATGAAAAGCATCTAGAATTAGGATTAATACCTTACCTTGTACCAGGATTCTAGTTCTGGATAGAATTCAGATAATGCTTTAGTAAATTCATAGATCATATAATACATTTCAACATACCACAATTTAACATACCATTTTTCCTTCCATTAGAAATCACAAAGACATCTCCAACATACCAAATGTAACCCACTATATTCAAATCAACACAAAAAGAAACCGTAATTGCAATTCCATTAACCAGATTTACAAATACTTGTCAAACCCACCATATTTACAAAAAGACCCTAATTCCTAAGTAGTTCCATTACAATCAAACCCATTCACAAGATTCACATCAAAACATGACCCAAAAACCTAGTCTGTAATTCCCTCAAACTTTTGATAGATTAACTATTCATACCAGGAAAAACTAGACTGTTACCCCTCCCACCCCCCACCCCCGCAAACACACACCTTAATTACAAACAAACTAAAACTGTTACCCCCTGCAAAACACCTTAAAACTTTTAACACCTTAACACCTTAAAACTTTTAGCAGTTACCATCTGCATAACAGTATCAAAAAAGCCCACATGTTCCAAAAAAAGAAAAATATCCGAATAGCAACATAACCACAAGAAAACATTTGTCAGTAGATTCTACAATATGAGGAAAATCAGCAATGAGCAAAATGATCAGCAAACACCTACAAGATTTCTTTGAATTTTCACGAAGATGCTCTTAGTCCAATTTCACAAAATCGAAGTTTTCCCATCGAAATCTTGTTGATGTTCCAGGGATGATTATTCAGAATCATCACCGTTGTTCTCATTGCTCTGCTGACTGCTATTGTCGTCATTGTCGATGCCCATCTCATGATCGCTGTAATCATTGCTATACTGACTGCCTGTTTCAGTTGCACTTCCATAACCTTCATCACCTGCATCTTCACTTCCTTCATCATCTTCATTCTCTTCCTCCAAATCTCCAACCTCAACTGGTTCACCATTCTCATCAACACCATCAATTGTTTCTCAATCAGAATCAACATTCAATCTCTCATTCATGGTTCTTGCAAAAAGCCTAGGGATTGATTTTTCTGCTAAGAACCTTTCATACCATGCATCCTCAATCTTGTTTTCTCTCTTCCTCCTTTGTTTCTCTGTCTCAGAATTTCTCTCATGATCATCACTTCTCTCAAAATCATTTTCTTTCTCTTTAGAATCACTTGAGGTTGCAATGCGGGTCTTTCTCCAAACAAATCTGCTCCTCCTCCCCTCATCTCTCTCCTCTCTTTCTCTGGATTTTCTCACATCTCTTGCAATTCTCTTCCTCTTCCATTGTTCATACAGTGGAGCATTTTCCTGACGAACTCTTTCGAACTCAATCATACGATTTCTCTCGTCAATCTCTTGCTGCATAAAATCCATCAAATTCTCCAACTCTCTAGTAGAGAGAGTCTTGGAAACTTTCTTGGAGAACTTAAAAGGTGCAGAAGGCTGATTATCTCTGTTAGCATTGTTTCCTCCTAGATCACCCATTATCTCTAATCTATGTTTTCTTTTCTTAATTTCCTTGCCTAATTTAGGATGATTTTGTGTGTTTTGGAAATTCTCTGTTTAATTTCCTTTTGTAGAGAAGATGACGTTAATAGTCATTTGGCATAATTATTTGATTTGATAATTAGTTAACAAATGGGCCATATCTTGAACTGCAACATGGTTTGGTTCAGGCATCATGCCATATCTCAATACCCTGGTCCCTGAGTCCTGACCAAAAACAAAATAGGTCAAGCAAAATCAAATCAGCACTGTGCCACATAATGCCTAAATTTTAAACAAAAATAAAAAAGGTATAAAGAGTTTCGAACCTCCAACCTCAAACTTAAAATAACTAAAGTGAACCATTGTGCCTCACTAACGTTTTTGAAATTTGATTTCCCTTCAAGATATTTTCTATTTTTGTTGTTGTTGTTGTTGTTACCGCTTAACATCTAAACTGGAGTACTTATTATTGTAATAGCTAATTCCTTTGTTACTAGTGCCTTGGATATATAGTAGAATATTTTCTTTACTACTTTAGTCAACTACATTGCACTATTTTACTCCCAATTCACATATTCTTAAAAGCAAACTAATAAATTATTACGGAGTAATATAGTACTAGCTAGTGCCTTGGAAGATCATAAATGCTTTTTTGTGCAATTGTTTTTGATTAAAATCCCAATTCATGTTCTTAGAAGCAATTCTAGCTAGCTCTTACAATTAAATTTGTATTAAAAGAATCGATCGGTATTTATTTTTTAAAATACTGGATGATAATATAGGATTTTATAATGTGTATGCCTTTATTCTGGACGAAACATGAAATATTAGTGGTACATAAATATGAATGTCCGATAATATCGCATTATTTGTCATGTCGGACCGATCATCCGATAATATTGGAAAGGATGTTTGGGGATCTTAGGTTGTCAGGTGTAACTAGTTTGTTTGATTGGTCGGCATTATGAATTCACGAACGACTATGATTGGCTTCGTCGACAAGACTCGATATCCAAGTTTTTTTACCAATGTCACTCTTGGACATGGCTTATTCAGCTAAACCATTTTTTATTTCGATGTCACGATCATAAAGAGTATAGTTCATCCAAAATTAAGTTTCCGAGAGTATTTCCACCAAGATAAATTGATTGATGGTAATTTTCCATTTTTTCCGATGTCACTCTTGAACGAGCTTGTAAAATCTAAGTTTCATCCAAAATCTAAGTTTCCGGAGATCACCGAGATAAATTGAATTAATTTTATATTTTTACTGATGTCATGGACGAGCTTATAAACCAATTTATATTTCGATGTCACAATCTTAGCAAGTACAATTTATCGCCCAAATCTAAGTTTACCGGGGAATATCTCCACCAAGATAAATTGATTGATGGTAATTTTCAATTTTTACGATGTTACTCTTGGACAAGCTTATAAACCCCGAATTTTTATTTCGATGTCAAGATATCTTAGGAATTATATTTCATCCAAATCTAAGTTTCCGGAGATCAGCGAGATAAATTGATTTAATTTTATATTTTTACCGATTTCACTCATGGACGAGCTTGTAAACCAATTTATATTTTGATGTCACGATCTATGGTAATTTTCAATTTTTATCGATGTCACTCTTGGACGAGCTTCTAAACCAATTTTTATTTATTTCGATGTCACGACCTTAACAAGAATTTTTCGTCCAAATCTAAGTTTTCAGGGAGTATTTCCACCGAGACAAATTGCTTAATGTTAATTTTCCATTTTTACTGATGTCACTCTTGGACGAGCTTGTAAACCAATTTATATTTCTTCCAAGTTAAATTCCTTGATGTTAATTTTCCACCCAATTTTTTTATTTTATATTATACTGTATTTATTTATTTCCAAAGCTATACTTGTTCACTAGCCAAGTTACCATGCTTGTACGTGGCTAAGCTAGAGGTTGAATCGTAAAGTGAAAACGTGTGTCATGGTATAAAACACGAGCAAGGGAGACTAGGAGAGTACTACTACTCGGCTTTTTCTTTTCCAAGTCTCTCTCTAAACTGAACCTAGAGTTTCAGTATAAAAAACTGAAAGTTTTAGTATCAAACCAGAGAAAATGACTTCTATAGTAGTAACTTCCTTCCGATTTCTTCTTCTTGATGATGAAGACAACGAGATTGTTGGTTATTTTGGTTGCAAGGTTGTTCCTTGTTTTGGAGATGAAGAGGATGATGATTATGATGCTGTTGACGATGAAGAAGAGGAGGACGATGATGAGTATGATTCTGAGGATGATGATGATGATGAGTATGATTCTGAGGATGATGATGATGATGATTTAGATGATCCAGAACACTTCTTTTGGTTTGGGCCAGCGCCTGAGGATGAAGATGAAGACGATGATGTTGATGATGATTGGCCATACAAAGATGTGGTTACGATTGTCGACGGCAGCAGTGAAGAAGAAGGGGATTCTAAATGATCTAGTCCTCTGTTTTCATGGTTCTGCTATGCAAGAATGGTATTGAATCACATCTCGATCCATCATCTTTTGTTTAGTTATGTCTTTTTCTTTCTTTTTTTGTGTGTGTTTTATTAGTGTATCTTATGTTGTTTTTTTTAGATGTTTAATTAGTCTGTTTGTAAATCTGCTTGTAAGTTTACTTTTTGTGAATGTTTAATATTTAAGGATGCAATATTTTGTTTAGATTCCAAGTGCATATGTTGTTTAGTTTCTGTCCATTGTTCATCTGTTGGAGTATCAATCTCTTGATGAAACATAATGAACTAGTAATGTGTTTAAGGGGGCTTGGCTTAGAGATTTGGATCTGAAGAGTTAGGGTTAACCATGATTTTGTTGTGGCTTTGCTGTTAAAGTGATAGGATCAAGAATATGATAGGGACTATATACTGAGTCTTGTATTAGAGTTGAAAAACATATCCAAATTTTTCATAAATTGCAATGCCAAATCTGACAAACTTAACCAAAAAAAAAATCAGAATTGAGAGCACAATTGAACAGTAGGCCTTTGACTGCTACATAATTTTGCTTACACAATTAACAAAATTAGTATACTAAAAATAATGTAAAAAACTTGAATTTTGTATATGCCGAGTGCTCAGCCATAAATTTGTTGGTCTTGGTGGCTTCCCATGTTCTTATTCATTATAATCATTATCCAAATGTTCACCATAGCTTTTCTCAAATGCATACCAAGAAGCAATACCCTTAGGAGGAGGATCATCTTCAACATGGATCATTTTCTTAATATGAACTAATTCCCATTCTTCATCGACATACTCTTCTAGTATATCACCAATGCTTTCCACAAAGTCATCCCATGAAGAAAAGCCCTTCGGAGGAGGAGGATCATTATTAACAAGACCATTGGCAGGAACAACACATTTCTCATTAGAACTCATCCTCTCAATTCCTTCGTTCTTTTACTTATGAACGAGGTATCTAGGATCCAAATCTAGCTAAATATATTATTTTTTCCTATAAATATCTAGTATGCAAATCTAAATATAGTGGGTGGGTTATGTTTACCATGAAAATAACAAATGAAAATCAAGGTGATATATGGAAAGTGCGATTTTGCGGATTTTGCGAGACCCAACAGAAAAATATTGCATTAGGATTCTAGGATTAGACTACTGATCGTCAGTTCTAATTAGACGCCTATATTCTTGCTGAAACCCTAAAGAAATCTCTAAAAATCCTGACACGTTAAGCATTCATGTCAATGAGATAGTACACTTGTTAAAATTAAAAGTTTACCTTCCTTATTTAACAAAATAGTCCTTCCTTATTGAATTTCAAACGCAATTTTTCCTACTACATTATTACTACTATCATAATTGATTTTTTGTAAAATTCATAGACCAACACTTATTGATCATGCACGGTTTACCAGGGTTTACAGGCATTATGTGACGCTAGTGTATTGCCATATCTCGATTTGTCAAAATACATCATTATTATCCTCTCCTGACCCGTCCCATCTCTTAATTGCACACAACGTTATCTTTAAGAGTAAAACGAGGCGGTAGCCTAATTTGAAGGCCATAACTGTAGCATTATGGTTCACCAGGGTTCGCATGTTTGGCTCATGTATCAAGCCATATAAGTACCTGACCAAGTGACCAACAATAAGATCTAATTAATAATAAAATAAAATAATAATATTTTACATCGACGAAATTAGGGATGGTCATGGGGCGGGTAGTGTCAATCCCAGTCACTGCCCCGTTCGTAAAAAAAGTACCCATCCCCGCCCCGTTACCCATATGAATTGAGGCGGGGCAGGTATGGGGAATACCCATATGGGGCGGGTTTCCCATGGTTTACCCGTAACACTGAGTTAATACATAGATTTGATTATAATCAAAACTTAAATATGATTCAAACAAAAATAATAACGTAAGAACGAAGCATTTTGGAATCTTAAATTCAGTAATTTATCTTAAAGTGAACAAAAGAATCTGTTAATGACTTATTATTTTTTCTGTTTTTTCCTGTCCCGTTCTATCTTCGTCCGCGTTAACCATTTCATTATCTGCTTCATTTTCTCTATTTATCTTTTAGAGAATGTGTTTGATCACAAAAAAAAAGAACGAAAGTGATGAATGTACAAGAACGATCGAGAATATGATAAATGAAAGAAAGCTCTACTAAGTGGTGGAAGTATAAAAATTATACACATTGTTGCATAAAAGTCTGAATCCTTAACTTGTGAAAGATATGGGGCGGGGAACTTGAATCCCATCCCCACCCCATCCCCGTAGCTTAGTTTTTGGGTATTACCCATACCCGATCCCATATCCATTTGTGCGGGTAAAACCCTACCCGAACGGGGTGGGTACCCACGGGGATGGGTTTGGGTGGGGCAAATGGCCATCCGTAGACGAAATAGGCAAACGCGCAACAAGCTGCGCCGCGAGCCCTTTTTGAATTGCAACCTAACCTATGGAAAACAAACTTCGTCGAACCAAGAGTCATGACATTACTGTGCATGAATTTCTGGACTCTTCTGAGGAGACCAACCGCCTCCGGAGCTAAAAAACTAAAAGTATCAAAAGCAAAAGGAATAAAGGTATGCCCATTATCAAGACACGCTTTCTCATGTTTCACTATCTTACCTGAGGCAGCCCTCAACGCCGCTTGCCCGACTATAAATGTACCATGTCCAATTCCTACTAATGGATAAACCCCAGTAAAATTAACACATGCATGTTTTCCGTTAGCCCACCCAAAAATTAAAACATCTGCTAGTCTGAGCGTCGATTTCCATTCGAGTGGATCAGTCAAAAAATTGACAGCCGCTTCTTTCTTTGCAGAAATACCGGCTCTCCATAGTATATCATATAAAATTTCCCTCACATGATCATGTCTATGTTTAAAACCAGGGTCTACCTTACAATGAACTGCATGTTCCCCATAATTGGAATAACAAGTAAGAAATCCTGAACATGCCCGGCTTGCAGATAACCCGTAAACCCTATTGATGAGTGCCAAATATTGTATATATTTATCCCTTTTTGTTGACATTTAACTCATCTTTTGCGCAGTAATTCTACATTTTATCCCATATTCTGTATTTTCATTGTTTTCAAGAATAAATATTTTTCTTACTTAATTTTGCATTTTTAGGTAATAAATAAAGTTTGGATGAATTGCGGAGCGAAAAGAGAAGAAAAGTAGTGAAAAGACGGGAGGAATTACACAAGGAAGCCGCGAAGAATGTCGTGCACAAGACCAAAAGGCTAGAAGTGGGCTTGAAGAGGAAGAATTGTTCTTAAAGAAGACATGGGCCTGGCATACCCAAGGCCCAAAACCCTCACCCAAACCCATTTTCTATATCCAAGCCCGTCTCGGATTTCAGCCGTCAGATCGAAGCATTTCAGCATCCTACGGTCGCTCCTATGCCTGTGCATCAAATCCCGATGATTCCGCTAAACACTACAACACCTAACCTAATCTCGCACCGTAGACTTCGTTGTATTTTACATCCTACGGTCGCTACAAGCTGCTTCTTTCTTAGCCGTCCGATCCACCTACCATCTCCATATCCAGCGGCTTCAGCTCGTGGTACACACATCTTGATACACCCGCCTAACACACTAATACTCGAACCCTATGACCTAGCCAAACAGCTCCGTACCCTAACCCATATCGACCTCCACCTTCGTCTTCCTCTCCCCCTCTCTGCAACAGAACCACCATACCCTGCCGTACCACCACCTATTCCACTTCCACAACCACCACTACCTACACCAACTACCACCAACTCCACCATCTCCATCATTACCCGACACGACCCATCCCCCTAATTAGAAGCGCTTTAACCTCTCTCACCAACTGACCTAGGTGAGGGTTGATAAAACACCTCAAATTAGGGAGCAATTGTAGCGATTGGGAGCAGGAGAAGAACCGAGAGAGGCAGAGAAGACATGGGGCGACGTCAATTCAAAGTTTTGGTGAGTAAATTTCGGAGATTGAAAACCCTAATTTCAATTCTAGGGTTTCGGAAAAATTGGGTATTTGGTGATATAAATAGGGGGTGATGTAGGGGGGTATCAATAGATGATCTCTGGACTAGCCAGTAGAGAATTGAAACAAATTTTATGCAATTCCAATTTTCAGTTCTTCTTATGCAGTTAACAGTTGAATGTTATGTGTATGTTGTGTTTAAATTATTTTGTATGATGAATGCTTGTGTTTGTAACATGTTGAGCATGAGCTAAGTAGCACTAAGCTAAGGCTCAGTTGAAGCCTTATGCACTGTCAATTGACAAGTTGCTAGGATAGTTATCCTGATGTGTGTTTTGATTGAGCAATGGGAAGAGGTTAATGCTCATAGTGCCTGTGATTGATTGTTCTGTCAAAAGACAGTCAATGCTAGGGGCAAACTAGTGAGCAAATTAGTCTTCCTCCCATTCTAGATGTATGCATAAGATTTTTAACTCAACCTAGAAACATGTTGTTTGATTAGGACACAAGGTGGATTCTAAGCCTTAGCTTAACCACAAATCCCTTTGCAGTCACTTAATTTCAGTTCTATTTTGTTCCCTGCTAAATTACTGTTTTTCTTGCCTGTTTTCCTTGCAATTTGTAGCTGTTGTGCACTGAAATCAGTGCACAATCTCACCCCTGCCCTTGGCTCACAGCCTTGGTTCCTTGCTGTTTTGCCATCTTGTGTTAACTGCTTTGTTGTGTTAACTGTTTTAGTTCTTTGCATCTGCCACATTACCTTGCTTTGCTCACTGCCATAGTGCCTTGTCTCCATTGCTAGCTTAGGAAAATTTCTTTTAAGCACTCCTACTCCCTGTGGACTGATCCCTTTCTTATCCCTATATTATAAAGCTTGACCTTGTATACTTGCAAGTTTAGTGTGCAACCCCATTTTCACACCAAGTTTTTGGCGCCGCTGCCGGGGAGCTGGCTGCCATATTTTTGAAGTTTTCATTGCTGATCTGTGGCCTTGTTGTGCTTAAAGCTATTGTGGCCTTGCTGTGCTTGAAGTTGTCTGATATCATTGCAATCTTGTTCACTTGCAGGTGCCACAGAGTTGTCTAAGTTGCTGCAGAGCTGTGTTGCTGAGTTGCTGCAGAGCTGTGTTGCTAGGAGACCTGAGCTGTTGCTGCTGCTGCTGTTGCCGCTGCTGCTGCTGCCAAGCCAAAGCAACTGGGCTGCCAACTGAAGCTGCTGGGCTCTGCCTTCTACTGGTGGGCTTGTACTTCTCTGAACTGGGCTTCACCAACTTCAACTGAACTGGGCTTGCCAAGTGTTACTGGGCTCGTCCAACTGAGGTGGGTTTCGTTGTTGTTGCTTCTGCTGGGCTGCTAAACCCAACTGCTGTTGCTGGGCTTGAGCGTGAGCTGCTAAGGACGATCATAAAGCCCAACTGGGCTGTGCAACTAAAGGGAACAAAAGCCTAACTGGGCTTCCCTCCTTAACCAAGTAAGCCTAAACCATGATTAACCCACTTGGGCCCCATTAAATATTCAATTTGGGTATGTAATAATTAATTTATTTTTAATTTGGGCTTGTAATAATTATTTTTATTTTTATTTTTCTTTTATTTTCTTTTATTTTTCTTTTATGGGCTTGTAATTATTATTATTGTTTTTATTTTCTTTTATGGGTTGTGCTAATTTATGCTAGGTTTAGTTCAAAAACTTTTCCAAAACCCAATTTTAAACCAAAAACAAAATCCCTTATTAAAACCAAAACCCACTCAAAAACCAAATCTTCGTAACCCTTGTGGGCCAAATTGTTTCCGATTGCTCTGTCTGACCAACATGTTAGTTAAGGTACCTACTAGGACATGACTGTGACCTACAGAGACCAAACAAACAGACTTGTTAGAATTAATCCAGACGAACCTATCGAAATTCTAAGTTCTGAGGGAGACAGTCCAGATCAACCAGAAACAATGGGAGAACCCCGTACCCTCAAGGATTATATGTACCCAACTAGAGCCAGTCAACCTTCTTGTATTGTGCTACCCGAGGCTAATGGACATTATGAGCTCAAATCAAGCACAATACAGATGCTTCCTATTTTTAGAGGTGTTGAGAATGAAAACCCGTACCACCACGTGAGAGAATTCGAGGAAATTTGTGGAACTCTGCGTTTCACTCAAATGTCCGACGAAACCCTAAAGTTAAGGATTTTTCCTTTCTCCCTGAAAGATAAAGCAAAGGCCTGGCTTTATGCTTTACAGCCTCAATCCATCATGACATGGGATGACCTCATAAAGGAATTTTTCAAAAAGTTTTTCCCGAATCACAAGACTGCGACAATTCGTCAAAGTCTAAATAGCTTTGTGCAATTAGAGGGTGAGACCTTAGCTAGATACTTGGAGAGATTCAATGAATTATTGCTCCAATGTCCCCATCATGGTTTTGAAAAATGGAGACTTGTGCAAATTTTGTATGAAGGTCTAGATGTGTCCACCCGAACAACGGTTGAGTCGATGTGTAATGGTCTATTCGTAGACAAAACTGCTGATGCGTCTTGGGACTTCTTGATTGAAGTAGCTGAAAAGACGCAACAGTGGGAATCCATCCGTGAACCCAGAAAGACTACATCCGAAGCGAAGGCTTTTAGGATTGAAGCAGATTTCGAGGGAAGAGCAAACATGGCATCAATAGTTAGGAGATTAGAAGAGTTAGAACTACATAAAAATTCAAAACCTTCCACCACTACTCTCCGAGAACATGTCGCTTCGGCTGTATGTGCCGCTTGTAACGATCCCAACCATCAATTCCAAAATTGTCCCGATTTGCTTACAGTCCAGGAATCTAGGCTTGAACAGGCACATGCCATGTTTCAAAAACAAGAACATAACCCCTATTCACAGACCTACAATCCAGGATGGAGAAACCACCCTAACTTTTCATGGTCCAAAGGCCCCACTCAGGGAGGACCATCTCAACCCAATCAGAGCTATCAAAACAATCAGGGATATCAGAACAATCAAAGTTATCAACACCCGAGAAACCCTCAACAACAATCAAACTCTCAACAACAATCATATCCTCAACACAATACCGACTAGAGATTATCCACCCTAGAGGAAATGTTCCAGAGTTTGATGCAAAGTCAGAAAAATCTAGATCAAAAGATGGATCAAATGTGTGAGAGAGAAAAGGGTAAACTTCCGAGCCAACCCCAACAAAATCCAAAGAGGATATTTCAAACAGGCACAACATCCTGCACTGAAACCTCACCCGATCAAGTCCATGCCATTACCACCCTCCGAAGTGGTAAAGTCATCGAGAACAACGTGGGCGAATCTAATGAATCTGATACAAATTCCACGCTGTCTCCACAACCCCAGAAAACCAAAGAATCTGAGCAAGTTGGAAAGCCTGACAATTCTACTGCTGTGAATGTCCCTTTGACAACTCATTCTCCTGTTGCCCCATTTCCTCAAAGATTGATCTATCAACAGAAAAGTACCCATTACAATGAGATGTTAGATCTGTTCAAAAGAGTCAATATCAACATTCCTTTTCTTGAGGCAATTAGGCAAATCCCTGCTTATGCCAAATTCCTCAAAGACTTGTGTACTCAAAAGCGCAAGCTCAATGTGCACAAACGTGCTTTCTTAGCTGAGAAGGTGAGTTCCATCATTCTGAACAAAACTCCACCCAAGTTTAGGGATCCAGGATGTCCAACAATTTCTTGCACTATAGGAGAACACACGGTCAATAAAGCGTTATTAGACCTAGGTGCAAGTGTTAACCTACTGCCATATTCTGTTTATGAGCAGTTAGGTCTTGGGGAGTTGAAGCCAACATCTATCACTCTACAACTGGCAGACCGATCTGTCAAGATTCCTCGTGGAGTGGTCGAAGACGTTTTGATCAAGGTTGACAAATTCTATTTTCCCGTAGACTTCATTGTCTTAGACACTCAACCTGTACAAAACCCAGACTGTCACATTCCTGTCATCTTAGGACGTCCTTTCTTGGATACGTCCAACGCAATCATTAATTGTCGTAATGGAGTGTTGAAACTGTCTTTTGGCAACATGACGGTAGAATTGAATGTGTTCGATATTAGTCAACAACCTGTGAATCTTGATGATGATGATGTGCATGAAGTTAATATGATTGAAGGATTGATGCAAGATTCGTTGACTAACATTCTATCCGTCGACCCCTTTCAAGCATGTATGGAGAACTTTAACTCAGATTCCTATGATGATGCATACTGTAGTGACGTCCTATCTCTGCTCGAATCTGTACCTCAAATGGACATCACTGAAAGGAAATATGAAGTGGAACCACCCTTACTCTCTGATTCCAAGCTTATTTCATCCATTGTTGAGCCACCCAAGCTTGAATTGAAAACATTGCCTAGTACGTTGAAGTACGCATTCCTAGGTTCTTCTGATACTTTACCCGTCATTATTTCATCATGTTTAGACACGGAACAGGAAAGTAAGCTTTTAGAAGTACTTAAGGAACACAAAGAGGCCTTAGGATGGACCATCTCAGACCTCAAAGAAATAAGCCCCACCATTTGCATGCACCACATTAATCTCGAAGAGAATGCCAAACCATCTAGGGAAATGCAAAGGAGACTTAATCCTAACATGAGAGATGTAGTCAAAGGAGAGATCCTGAAACTACTTGATGCGGGTATCATATACCCAATACCTGATAGAAAATGGGTTAGTCCCATTCAAGTTGTGCCTAAGAAGTCAGGCATTACTGTAGTTCAGAACGACAAGAATGAATTAGTCCCTACTCGTACAACCACAGGATGGCGAGTATGCATCGACTACAGGAAGTTGAACACAGTAACAAGGAAGGATCACTTCCCGCTCCCTTTCATTGACCAAATGCTAGAACGTGTGTCTGGACACAGTCACTACTGTTTTCTAGATGGTTTTTCCGGTTATAAACAAATTCACATTGCTCCGGAAGATCAGGAAAAAACTACATTCACGTGTCCATTTGGGACGTTTGCTTATAGACGTATGCCCTTCGGGTTGTGTAATGCACCTGCTACTTTTCAGCGTTGCATGATGAGCATTTTTTCTGACATGATAGATAGTTTTCTCGAGATCTTTATGGATGATTTCTCTGTTTTTGGTTCCTCGTTTGACGAATGTTTGAAGCATCTTGCCCTCGTGATATCCAGATGTAAAGAAAAGAACCTTGTTCTAAATTGGGAAAAATGCCATTTTATGGTGAATTCAGGAATAGTTCTAGGACACATCATCTCAGAAAAAGGAATTGAAGTGGATAAAGCTAAAGTTGACCTCATTCAACATCTACCACAACCTCGCTCTATGAAGGAGATCAGATCATTTATAGGTCATGCTGGTTTTTACCGGCGATTCATCAAAGATTTCAGCAAAATCTCCAGACCTCTGTGCAGTCTTCTCTCCAAAGATGTTGCCTTCAATTTCGATGCTACTTGTGTGAAGGCATGGGAGGAATTAAAAACCCTTCTCACCACCGCTCATATAGTCCGACCACCCGATTGGAAGCTTCCGTTCGAACTTATGTGTGATGCCTCTGATTATGCCGTTGGTGCTGTTTTAGGACAGCGAGTTGATAGACTACCATATGTGATATACTATGCTAGCAAAACCCTTAATGATGCCCAACTCAATTATTCAACTACCGAGAAGGAATTGCTTGCCGTCGTTTTCGCATTAGACAAGTTTAGATCTTATCTGATAGGGTCTAAGATCATCATATACACAGACCATGCGACTTTGAAGTATCTTCTTTCCAAGAAGGATGCTAAAGCTCTCCTTATTCGATGGATACTATTATTACAGGAATTCGATCTCGAAATCCGTGATAAGAAAGGTTGTGAGAATGTGGTTGCTGATCATTTGTCTAGATTAACTTTAGAGTCTATTGATGAATTTGAGCTGATTAGAGAATCATTCCCAGATGAACAGCTGATGTCTATCTCAGACCTTCCTTGGTTTGCTGATATTGTTAACTACCTCTCTACAGGTAGGATGCCCTCACGTTGGTCGAGACAAGACCGCTCTAAATTCCTAGCTGAAGTTAAACATTTCCTTTGGGATGACCCATATTTGTTTAAGTACTGCCCAGACCAAATCATTAGGAAATGTGTCCCCAACACCGAACAGAAAGATGTGATATCTTTCTGTCATGACCAAGCATGTGGAGGGCATTTTAGTGCCAAGAAAACCGCTGCGAAGATCTTGCAGTGTGGGTTTTACTGGCCATCGCTGTTTAGAGACTGTTATGAGTATTGTATTGCTTGTGAGCGCTGTCAGAAACTAGGAAGTATCTCAAGGAGAAACATGATGCCATTGAACCCCATTTTGATTGTGGAGATTTTTGATGTTTGGGGGATCGACTTCATGGGTCCATTCCCTATTTCTGACGGTAGATTGTACATCCTAGTCGCAGTTGATTACGTTTCTAAGTGGGTAGAAGCCATAGCAACCAAAACAAACGACCACAAGGTGGTACTTTCATTTCTAAAGGAAAACATATTTGCACGTTTTGGTACCCCTAAAGCTATCATCAGTGACGGCGGTTCACATTTTCGTAACAAGTACTTTGAGTCTTTAGTACGCAAGTATGACATAACTCACAAGGTTGCTACTCCGTACCACCCTCAGACGAGTGGACAAGTAGAAGTTTCTAATAGGGAAATAAAGCACATTCTAGAAAAGACGGTTAACCCGTCTAGGAAAGATTGGTCAATAAGATTGAATGATGCTTTGTGGGCCTATAGAACAGCGTATAAGACACCAATTGGCATGTCCCCCTATCGTCTAGTGTATGGAAAGCCGTGTCATCTTCCTGTGGAGTTAGAACATCGAGCTTACCGGGCTATCAAGAAACTTAACTTTTCTCTCGACAAGGCGGGTGCACAACGGAAACTTCAACTCAACGAGTTGGAAGAATTGAGAAATGAGGCTTATGATAGTGCCAAGTTATATAAGCAGAAGATGAAGATGTTTCATGATAAGCGTATTCTGCGCAAATCCTTCACTCCTGGTCAGAAAGTCTTGCTGTATGACTCCCGATTACATCTTTTTCCAGGAAAACTGCGTTCCAGATGGAAGGGTCCTTACCTAGTACGCACAGTTTTTCCTCATGGAGCTGTAGAGCTGGAGGATGTTTCCAACAAGAACGTTTTCAAAGTCAACGGGCAGAGATTAAAGCCATTCCTTGAGCCATTCCCACCCGACATTGAAACAACCAACCTGGAGGACCCGGTCTATGTGGACTAAACTGGTCCACTCTTTCCCTAAATAACCAAAAAGTTTTCCAAATCTTTCCCTAAAAACCAAAATTTTTCTTTTTCCCATCAAAACCAAATGTCTCCCGACAAAACCAAATTTTTCCAAAAAGTCCAATCCCATTAAAAAACCAAATTTTCTTGTAGATAATGTGTTAGTTAAATTTTCTTTTGTATATATTTTGTGCTCATCCATTGTGACTCCGAATATGATGGATTTTTGCCTTGAATAACGGAGTTTTAATCGAGCTTTCGCCGTACAATCGGGTATTCTCTCTCCTTTTACTCTACTCAGCATGTTCCTCTTCATATATTGTTTTATAATTTTGTTCATATTTTGAAACATTGAGGACAATGTTTAGTTTAGGTTTGGGGGTATAGAGTAGATACTTTGATAAAACAAAACTCCATCTTTTTGAAAAAATTGAAAAAAATAAAAATAAAAAAAATTGAAAAATCAAATTAAAAAATTAAAAAATCATAAAAAATGGAGCTCATTTACCTTGAAATGTTGACTCTTGTGCAAATATGTAATTATTAGGAGTCTTAGTCTAGATATTTAGGCACCCTGATTCTAGCACAATTCACATAGTGATAATTTTGCACGCGCACGATCTACCAATACATGTATGGCCTCGATCTTCAAGGTGTTTGATAGGAAGTCACGATTGCCAATCACTTTAGAATACTGAACGAAACTTGACTAGCTTGTTCTTTGGTTGGTTGGGATAGAAGGTGGAGGTTACATTAAGAAAGACAACCATCGAATTTAACTGGGTGCATCAAAAAGGGCTACCTCTTGCAAAGTGTCATGTAATCTTTTGTTTCCTTTTGTATATGTATCAAAAGTGTTTCTTTATTCAAAAAAATAAATAAATAAATAAATAAAAAAATCAAGTATTTATCAATTCCATTCTCTCTTGTTCCAAAAATAAAAGAGAGTAGTCAATGTAAATAAGAGTCATGTAAAGAGTCATTTTGTTGTTTCATTGTAATAAGCAAGGAAGGGTGTATGCCATTGATGTACAACGCGAGTAATTGTGAAATTCCTCCAACTCATTCACAATTCTCGTAAAGTCCGGACAGCTAGCTAGATTTCGACCTTGGTTCTTAGCCTGAGAAACTATCTCTTGGTGATTAGTAGTCATAACTTCAGATCTTTCTTTACACATGTGTAGATACACTTTACACTCTTATCACATGTCTTTTTTTGTTATCAGTGCTAGGATTGTGCCTTAGATAGCTAGATTGACATCTCCATTTTGCTGTGAGCTTAAACTGTCTTGCACATGTCACATTTGATGGAATATGAGCTTATATTTTGACCTAGAACTTTGTAGGTACGTTCTAAGCAAACCTTCACGAGACTTCACTCGTCCACTATGGACACTTAGTGGTTTAAAAGGCTTAGTGCATACGCTAAATGCATTCGAGAGACCAGCGACAGTGGTATAGGTAGGATTTCCTTAGTTTTGTTTTACTTGAGGACAAGTAAAATTCAGGTTTGGGGGTATTTGATGAGTGCCAAATATTGTATATATTTATCCCTTTTTGTTGACATTTAACTCATCTTTTGCGCAGTAATTCTACATTTTATCCCATATTCTGTATTTTCATTGTTTTCAAGAATAAATATTTTTCTTACTTAATTTTGCATTTTTAGGTAATAAATAAAGTTTGGATGAATTGCGGAGCGAAAAGAGAAGAAAAGTAGTGAAAAGACGGGAGGAATTACACAAGGAAGCCGCGAAGAATGTCGTGCACAAGACCAAAAGGCTAGAAGTGGGCTTGAAGAGGAAGAATTGTTCTTAAAGAAGACATGGGCCTGGCATACCCAAGGCCCAAAACCCTCACCCAAACCCATTTTCTATATCCAAGCCCGTCTCGGATTTCAGCCGTCAGATCGAAGCATTTCAGCATCCTACGGTCGCTCCTATGCCTGTGCATCAAATTCCGATGATTCCGCTAAACACTACAACACCTAACCTAATCTCGCACCGTAGACTTCGTTGTATTTTACATCCTACGGTCGCTACAAGCTGCTTCTTTCTTAGCCGTCCGATCCACCTACCATCTCCATATCCAGCGGCTTCAGCTCGTGGTACACACATCTTGATACACCCGCCTAACACACTAATACTCGAACCCTATGACCTAGCCAAACAGCTCCCTACCCTAACCCATATCGACCTCCACCTTCGTCTTCCTCTCCCCCTCTCTGCAACAGAACCACCATACCCTGCCGTACCACCACCTATTCCACTTCCACAACCACCACTACCTACACCAACTACCACCACCTCCACCATCTCCATCATTACCCGACACGACCCATCCCCCTAATTCGAAGCGCTTTAACCTCTCTCACCAACTGACCTAGGTGAGGGTTGATAAAACACCTCAAATTAGGGAGCAATTGTAGCGATTGGGAGCAGGAGAAGAACCGAGAGAGGCAGAGAAGACATGGGGCGACGTCAATTCAAAGTTTTGGTGAGTAAATTTCGGAGATTGAAAACCCTAATTTCAATTCTAGGGTTTCGGAAAAATTGGGTATTTGGTGATATAAATAGGGGGTGATGTAGGGGGGTATCAATAGATGATCTCTGGACTAGCCAGTAGAGAATTGAAACAAATTTTATGCAATTCCAATTTTCAGTTCTTCTTATGCAGTTAACAGTTGAATGTTATGTGTATGTTGTGTTTGAATTATTTTGTATGATGAATGCTTGTGTTTGTAGCATGTTGAGCATGAGATAAGTAGCACTAAGCTAAGGCTCAGTTGAAGCCTTATGCACTGTCAATTGACAAGTTGCTAGGATAGTTATCCTGATGTGTGTTTTGATTGAGCAATGGGAAGAGGTTAATGCTCATAGTGCCTGTGATTGATTGTTCTGTCAAAAGACAGTCAATGCTAGGGGCAAACTAGTGAGCAAATTAGTCTTCCTCCCATTCTAGATGTATGCATAGGATTTTTAACTCAACCTAGAAACATGTTGTTTGATTAGGACACAAGGTGGATCCTAAGCCTTAGCTTAACCACAAATCCCTTTGCAGTCACTTAATTTCAGTTCTATTTTGTTCCCTGCTAAATTTACTGTTTTTCTTGCCTGTTTTCCTTGCAATTTGTAGCTGTTGTGCACTGAAATCAGTGCACAATCTCACCCCTTCCCTTGGCTCACATCCTTGGTTCCTTGCTGTTTTGCCATCTTGTGTTAACTGCTTTGTTGTGTTAACTATTTTAGTTCTTTGCATCTTCCACATTACCTTGCTTTGCTCACTGCCATAGTGCCTTGTCTCCATTGCTAGCTTAGGAAAATTTCTTTTAAGCACTCCTACTCCCTGTGGACTGATCCCTTTCTTATCCCTATATTATAAAGCTTGACCTTGTATACTTGCAAGTTTAGTGTGCAACCCCATTTCCACACCACCTATCCATGTCTTTAACTGCTTTACCAACAATTAAAATCCAAAAATGGTCAAACATAAGGTCCCTGCACAAATTGTGTATATTTATTTATTTAATTTTAATTAGTTAACATGGGCCATATCTTGAACTGTAGCTAGCATGGGCAACTACCAACACTATGTCAACAGCGCCTGAGACATAGTCTATTTTTTCTCCCAAACGATCAACAGCAGAAATCTCTCTCGAATCCTTTCTTTTTCGTCGAAATCGAAATCCAGTTTCATCTTCATCAATTTCACACCCTAAAATCTCCATCAATTTTTACTCAATTTCGACTTAGATTACAGAGTTTGGATTTGGTTGATTGAATATTCAATCTTCTCTAACCTGTAACCCTAAATTCAAAGTTGGGTGAATTGAACGAACCACCACCATAATCACCAAGTTCGTCCTCTGCTTTCTAATCGAAGACTGGCTGAATTCATTGAATTAATTGCACGATGATTATCTTCATGTAATATTCATTTGGGGTTTCTTTGAGATTCATCTGCAGAAAACTTCATCAACAACAATGAAACAATTGATTCTTCTGTGAAAGATCGATTCAGGCCTAGATTTAAGTTTAATCGATCTCTCATAGAAGTATTGCTAGTGATTCATAATTTTGGAAATGCAAATCTTGGTCATCTTCATCTAAGGTATTTCTCATTCATTCATTTGGGGGTTTAATGATTTTTCAAATTGGAGGTTACACACTACTGATTTTGAATGGTACAATTTCTGATGGTGATTATGAACATCTCTATCTTTCAGATTTTAGGTGTATTATGTTTGCTGTGAATTATATCCTGTTTTGAGAATGTTTTGGTGATTATGAACATCTCTATCTTTCAGATTTTATGTTTATTATGTTGTTGTGAATTGTATCATGTTTTGAGAATGTATTGTGATTATGAACATCTCAATTGCATGATTTATGCCTCCACCAAGTAGTTTTATATGTCAGTTGACAGATGATCTTAAACTAAGACATAATATTTGGTTGTATGATGCCATCATTGGTGAATAAAGCTTGTATTCTGTTTTGAGAAGCAACATCTCAGGAGTCACTGTGATTTGTATTCACTGTCAGATTGTAGAATTAAATTAGGTGTGCATAAGGCTCCACCAAGTAGTGCTCGTTTCAATTATGTGCAAGTCGAATACGACGCAACCAACGCAAGCCAATTATTGTTAGTCACTGTGATTTGATCTTTATATCTAAATATCAAACATATATGGATGTTCGTAATGTGTCACTTTGCCAGATTGTAGATTAAGACTAGGTGTGTATATACCTCTCTATCAAGTGAATTAGACTGGATAGAAAAACACTAAAGTGACTTGTTGTAAATATGCATTTGTTTTCGATACATCTTAGTCTTGTACATGATCCAGTTCTTTGATTGTAGTTTAAGTTTCTAGAATACACCCTGCATCTCCAACATTATTGACGCACAATCATTGGACAATATAAATAAGCCGACTTCATCATATTGCATTTAAAAAAGTTACAACCGTTATATTCATTCAGTGTTGAGCAACATTTACATGCTCACAAACTTAAACATACCCATTTACAAGTATTTCACCATCTGACCCACAAAAAATCTAAATATCAAAAAGAAAAATAAAAAAACAAAATAAACATAACATTCCCCTGCATTTTCAGTCTCCATTGCCAGAACCAAAAAAGATAACATGATTCAGTGACTTACCATTTGCATTAGACCCCTCTTCATTCGAATTCTTCTATGTACTTTGATAATAGCTATTTCTTAACATTAGGTCATCATTTCCATTCGAGCACTTACCCAAAAATCCACCATCTCTCTACAGAAGAATTCAAATGTCGATAATGCTTACTCATTGTCATACCCATCACTCGGAATCAGAATCATCAGATTCATCTTCCTCCTCATCAGACGCCTCTTCCTCATCATCAGACCCCTCTTCTTCCTCGCCAGGCCCCTCTTGCTCCTCAGCAAACCACTCTTCCTCCTCGTCTTCATCTGCAGCGTCCGCTTCAGAATCGGTCTTTTGGGCCAACAATGTATCATTAATCCCAAATTTCTCATCTTGGCGAAAATCCCCAATCATCACTCTTAGAGCAGATTCTGTATCACTTCGATACCCAAAAAAAGCAGCAGGCTCTTCATCTTCGGAAGCATCACTGTCATTTTCTTTCTTCATTACTTCCCTTTCATCCAACCTCATCTTTTTAGCATGCACTTCCCAGAAATTCTCCTCCCCTTCTTCATCTTTGAAAAGATCAAAACGACGCTTTTTTTGCAAAATCTTTACCGTTTTTCAACTGGTTTCTCCTTTTCAACTGGTTTCTCTTCTGCTTTGATTACATCCACTGCAGCATGCATCTCTTCCCAGAGTGTAGGGACTTCAATATCATATAACAAGTCATTTACTCTCTTGTTTACCTTCTCCAGATCATCCTTGTTCATCTTCCCAATCATCTGCATAGTGGCTGATAGCCTTTCACATCTTTCTTTCTCTTCTAACTCTTTCAATAGTTGCTCTTCAGTCATGGGGGATTTACCCTTTGGTCTGTGTTGATCATCATAACCAGCCATTTTGATTGATTTGATTTGATTTGATTGAGAAAAATTCAGAAAACAGTAATCTCCCTCTACA
Source organism: Papaver somniferum (assembly GCF_003573695.1). Classification (NCBI taxonomy): domain Eukaryota; kingdom Viridiplantae; phylum Streptophyta; class Magnoliopsida; order Ranunculales; family Papaveraceae; genus Papaver; species Papaver somniferum. The sequence goes on along the minus strand of NC_039364.1, from coordinate 94,140,094 downwards.
AATTCTCTCTCTGAATTTTTTTGCTCTCTGACCCTTTGGTTTCCTTGTTAATCCCTTTGGTTTCCCTGTTTATTCTCTCTCTGGAATAAATAAACTATATTCTTGTAGGGTCACGGCTATTCCCAAGAGAAAGCTTTAATCGAACACGAACCCTAGTCTAATTGGCACCTATTCTAACCCACAATGTCATAATGACGTGATAAACCTAGGTAAAATGGCATTTTGGTTAATCAGAGTAGATTTTTTTTTTATTTCCTTCTCTTACTTGCGCGGGAGAAAGAATGGAAGAGGCGAAATAGAGAAACCCTAGGTAAGGGATTCTTTCCTTCTCTTATCAGATTAAACTCAAACTTACTTGTTTAATTTCATGAACGGGGGATGTTTTTATTTTATTAATTTGAAATTACTATTGCTAGGGTTTCAGGTATATACCTTTCCCAAATCTAAAATCGTTTTCTACTGTATTATGTAAACCTAGGGTTCTGTCAATTTTTTAAGAGTTTTTTATGATCTTGGCTGTGATTCTATATCTTAGTAAGAACTTTAAGAGTTTTTTATTGACATGGTTTCTTTTGTTTTGTTCAGGTCTTTCATATTTTTATGATCATAAACCAATTTAGGTCTTTCATATCTTAGTATTAATTGGTTGAAAGAATTGATGTTTTGTGTGATTCTTGTGACGAAAATTATGGAATTTGGTTTAGGTTGAGCTAATTTTTGTTACTAGTGGATGTTAATAGATTTAGGAATTTGCTTTTGTTGCTGTAAGGAGTAAAAGTTACATTGTAGATTAGGCCGGCGTTGTTATATAGCTGGAAAGGAGAATCTGTTACTGTATTCTATCGATTTTGTTTTTCTTCACTTCTTAAAGGTGTTCTATCATGCTAAGCAATTGGTTTAACAGGGAAGAAGGCGTATTTGAACCCGGCGTTCGAAAAGAAACGCACGTGCACTCCACTTGTAGCCTATTAGAGAACCTACTCATTCCCTACCTCCACATACAAAAAATGGAATCGTTTGACTCCGCGGAAGATTTGACAATCACCAAAGCATGGGCAGCAGAAAGTCGAGTTCTAGATCGCTCCTCGACCGATACCCTTTGGGCGAAGATACGTAACAAATTTAACCAAGATTATGGGAACCCGAGAGGAAGAAGTGTTCAACAAATCAAGGATAAGCACAACATCATCCTAGATGCGGTAGCTGGGTTTTTTAAAATCAAACACCGGATCTGGCACTCAAGCCACCTGAGCTTGTCCCCTCTACAAGTTGTAAGTATCTTTATGGTTTATTCGGCACAATAATTTTTTCAATTTATATGTAACCAAATAAGTTTGTGTGTTGTTTTTGTAGAACGAAACCGTTAAAGACCGCTATTTAGAGGAAAAGGGGGAAGCATTCACATTTGATGAAATCGTTTACTTCATAGTATTCATATTTTCGGAGTACCACTAGCTACGGAATACCACCAGAACTCAATGGTGGGTGAATTGGACTCCATACTCTTATTTGGATTCCAGATAGCAAAGGCCAATTCTCTGTTAAGAGTGTCTATAATGTGTTTTCTAGTGCATCTAATACTTTTGCAGGTACTAATTCTGTTTCTCTACAGGTATGGAAAGCTTTGTGGAAGTTACATTATTTGTTTGGAAGTGCTTAAAAGATATAGTCCCAACAAGACATAAACTAGCTAGATATGGAAATTATGTGTTTGGTTTTAAATATCAATGTTAGTAATATTATGGTACAACATTGTTCATTTAGGAGCTAGATTCTCTCTTGGTTTATGGTACATCAATGTTCATTTGCAGGAACATAACTCCAAATAAGACAATGTCAATAGATGTCATTAATAAACTTGTGCCTCCTGGAACTAATCTTGTTTCTTCTACTAATGGGGTTGTGCAGCCGCTAAGATGGAAACCTCCTGATAATGTTTACAAATTTTGATGCTTCTTTTAAGTCAGATTCATTACAAGGTGGAATAGGGACAATAGTTAGGAATTGTGCAGGTAGCTGCATTCGGGTGCAAGGACAATGCTTCAATGGAGGAATGAAGATAGGGGTTGTAGCTGAGGAGCTGGAATGTAAGGCTATGCTGGCAGCTGTTACTCTGGCACAAACTTTAATCATGTTATCTTTGAATCATATTGACAAATATTAATAAAATCCATCAATGATCAAACCTATTATGTTAATTGGATGAATCAAGCTTTGGTTTTAGATATTAATTCTAATTGGACAGAACACACAAATATAGTAGTGTGTTTTAGTTCACTTAATTCTAATTGGGGCCATAATAGTTCTTACGATTTTTATTTTCAATTGCACCAACACATACTCCACTTTATACAAAGATAGTTTTTTACTTTAGTACCGTTATAACAACTGCAGCAACACGTACTCCGCTTTTTACATATCATTTTGATTTATTTATTTACTTTTGATTCATTTTGATTTATTTTCTGAATTCGGGTACGAACGAAAAAATCTTCAGTATGGAATGAATATTAATTGCATCGCATCTAACTCCGGTCATTTAGAGCCGTCAAAGCAGAAAATTATGCAACAGGATAACAAGATTTGACTGAGAAAATTCTAAACATAGAACGTGCAGCATGCAAATTGAAGGATCTTTACCTACCTATTTTACCAAATTATTTACGATATACACTTAAATATTTTTCCAAATTATTTATTAGTAAAGATATTGCCAAATCTCCATTTACCCTACGTGTTCATATCTCTCGTCTTAAATCATTTCATGTTTCTGCTCTTAAATATTCTAACCTCCCCCTAGAAAACAAAACAAGTTGTTTACTTTGATCATCTGATTCATCTCCTGGATAAACCATATATTCCCCTGTCAGTTTTGCTTTGCGGATTAATCGGGTCGACCGTGTAAGTAATTCTTTTCAGTACTGCTTTGTTAACTGAGATTGTAACTCTAATGGTCATAGTAGGGTAAATATCGTCTTCACATGCAACTATATGTAGGTAGATAACCTCTGATTATTTGTATGATTCATATATGATAACTGAACTCACATTGTGATTTGTGATTACTCTTTGTGACAAGTTTTATTATTTCGTAGTTTTATTCGGACCACAATAACATTTTCACAAGATGTTGACAAGTTTTTTCTCCGTCCAGGTATCTGAGAATTCATACTGGATCCTAGAGTGGATCCTAGAGTAATGGATAAATCTTGGATGTTTACCGATAGAACCAAACCGCATTATCAAGACAGAGTCGATGCATTTATAAAGTTTGCTACGCATACATACCAACAGGATATTGCGACTGGGAAACGGAAACCATACAACAAGGGAAAAGTTAAGATTCTATGTCCATGTGCTAAATGTCCCAATGTCTACGTGCACAAGGCAAGTGAAGTTAAGTATCACTTATATACTTCTGGATTCATTCAAAATTGTGCCGTATGGACTAAGCACGGAGAAGAAGATGAGTCATCATGGTGGACAATTTTGGATGGTAATGGCAGCGACGGTCCGCACTCTGATGAACCAACACATGATGCAGAGACTATAGAAATGGTTAATGCTTTATTAGGAGAAAAAATTTCAAAGGAATCTGTGATGATGCAACGGATACTCAATGATGCTGGGAAACCCCTATACGAAGGATGTAAGGATTTTACAAAGATATCTACAATGTGTGAACTGTTTAACTTGAAGAGCAAGAACGGAGCTTCCGAAAAGTTCTTTAATGAACTTCTACCACTGTTACAATCCATGCTCCCTCCAGGAAATGAGATGATGAAAAGTACATATGAAGCTAAGAAGGTGATGAGAGATTTGGGTTCAGGTTACGAAAAGATACATGTATGCATCAATGAATGCATTCTCTATATGAAGAAATACAAGGATGACATCAAGTATCCCACCTGTGGGTAATCAAGATGGAAAGTTGACGACACCACCAAAGAGGTGCATGAAAAAATTCCGGCAAAAGTCTTGTGGTATTTCCCAATTATCCCAAGGCTGAAACGGATGTTTCAATCAAAGAGAATTGTCGAATATTTATTGTGGCACGACACCAGAAAGAAAGAAGAGGGTGTTTTACGGCATCCGGCGGACTCACCAGCATGGAAAAGTATAGATGAAAGATATCCCGTAATTCGTGATGATCCTCTAAATCTGCGGCTAGGAATTTCGGATGACGGGGTTGACGTAAACAAAGGCATGCAAAAACAGCACAGTGTGTGGCCAATTCTGACAGTGATTTACAACCTTCCGCCAGAGTTGTGTATGAAGAGAAAGTTCACCATGTTGTCATTAATTATCGATGGGGGGCCTTGTAAGGACATTGATGTTATGTTGCAACCGTTTTTCGAGGATCTCAAGGAATTGTTTGAGGGAGTCCAATGTTTTGATGCGCTGAAACATGAGATGTTTACTCTACGTTTGGTTGTTTTATGGAAAATAAATGATTACCCTTCTCTCGGTACACTGTGTGGTTGCCCCTACCAGGTACGAGACGCCTGTAAGGTGTGTGGGAGAAATACTTACTATGTCATGCTAAAACATTGTAGAAAATAGGTTTATACCGTGCATAGAAGATACGTACCATACGATCATCCATTCAGACGTCTGAAGGGGTTCAACGGAAAAGAATAAACTGAAAATGCTCCGGAACTTATGACCCCGTCACAAATATATAATGAGGTAAATATTATAAAGAATAAATGGGGAAAGGGATGGAAGAACATTGCGGTGGAATTCGTGCAGGATAACCCTGGAAGAGGTGAAAAGATGAAGAGAATCGAAAAGACCATCGACCCAAAAAAGGGGAAGGGGAAGGTGAAGGAGACCGAAAGGCGCTACTGGAAAAAGTTCAATATATGGTTCCGGCTCCTCCCCTACTGGCGGTATCATGTTGTCCACCATTGCATAGATTTCATGCACGTCGAAAAGAATGTATGCGAGACTATCGTTGGAACATTGTTGAACAATGAATTTAAGTCGAAAGACCACCTTGCTGATCGAATGGACCTGAAGGAGATGGGTTTTAGAGATGAGTTGCAAACTCGGGAAAATGGCAAAGGGGGATATATACTAAAGGCAGCATGTCACTCATTAAGCCCGGAGGAAAAGGACAAGTTATGTGCAACATTATCCGAGATAAAGGTTCCACAAGGGTATTGTTCACACTTTTCAACACTGGTGAATCGAAAAGATCGAAATCTTATCGGACTAAAATCGCATGATTATCACATACTAATGCAACATTTTTTGCCCATTGCGATTAAATCAATTATGCCGCAGCCAACAAGATATGCTATTATCAGGTTTTATTTCTTTTTCAGGGCAATATCCAGCAAAGAAATCAAGGTGGCAGAGCTAGAAAACTTGCAGTCGGATCTCGTTGTGACGTTGTGCTTGCTCGAGAAATACTTTCCTCCATCCTTTTTCGACATCATGGTTCATTTAACTGTGCATCTTACCAGGGAAGTGCAAATTTGTGGTCATGTATTCTTTCGATGGATGTATCCGTTTGAAAGGTGCATGAAGGTCATAAAAAGGCATGTGCGAAACAGAAACAGACTTGGAGGAAGCATTTCTGAAGGGAACCTTGCGGAAGAGACAATTGAGGTTATCAGTGAGCACCAACAAAGCATGAATGATACAGTCGAAATTCCACCAGACAAACTCAACACATCTGACACTGGCGAAGATTCTTATTCTTTCAGGGGAAAACCAATGTCAAATCCTAAGTTTCCTCATGTTGATAAGGATTTTTTTTGATAAAGCGCATTTCTATGTATTGCGGAATTCGCCTGAAGTTGCTCCTTACGTTGAGTAAGTATAACTAGATCTAACCAGATAACCTCATTTTTTATTTAGTTTTTGATTTTGTGTCCGAATTTCTGTAAAGATAATAAAATTAATCATTGCACTGTCCAGCCGACACATGAATTTTTTGAAGGATAAATATCTTGGTATGAGTGATAGACAGCTAGATCAAAAACATCGTGAAGAGTTCGCCAAATGGTTACAAAAAGTGGTAAGAGTTTGCAGAAAATGTCACTCTTGCTATGTAACTTTTGCGTTGAGACGGAGGATAATCCTTATAATGTATTTCAGGTTGACAGTGAGTGGGCAGACTCTAGGGAAAACTTCAATCAGGACTTAAGGTGTCTATCAATCCCACCGAATGCACAAGTAGAGACATACGAAGCATATCACATCAATGGATACATGTTTCGCACAAAATCTCATGATGGTTCCGTTAACCAGAATAGAGGGGTTTACGTAGAAGCAACTGACACGCACATTAGACAAGCGGGGATTACACTTAATCTGGCGGATTACCCTTAATCTGGCGGATTATTATGGTTTTTTACAAGAGATATGGGTGCTGACATATCATTCGCTGAAATTGCCACTTTTCAGGTGTAAATGGGTTACCAAAGTAGGGGTCTCAAAAGACAAACTTGACTACATTTTGGTTGAGCTTGATAAGTTGGGACTCCAGGATGATCCTTTCGTTGTAGCCTCCCAAGCTAAGAAGGTATTTTATGTGCCAGACCAGGAAAATAAAAGAAAGTCTATTGTGTTAGGTGCACCTACCCAAATCTGGAAATATGCTCGTGATGAAGTCGACGAGAAATTCAGTTAGACAGTTATTTGTTGGAATGAGTATAAATTGCCAAAGGTAGATAAACTTGACCTGCAAAGGACATCCAGGGATGATTACTATCGGTACGACATTAAGGGTAGAACTGCAAGGAAACCACCAGCACCAACAACAGTCCCTGCTTCTTAAACGACTGCATCTGAGCAACCATTTCCAAGGACTAAGCGACAAGCCAGGTGATAGAATGTAGTTGTTTGGATTTTTCTGTTAACTAGAGAATGAATGTATGGATTGTTGAAAAAAATTGATTCTTAAATCATGGTGGGGTTTTGTATGCATATGGGTTTTAGCAATATTGGATGAGTTTGGATTTGGATATACTGATTATTGAATTAGTATTCTGTCATGCTAGGATTAGTAGTAATAGTACTAGGCTTGCACATAGATTTTTTTTTGGAATTGGGCCTAAAATAGTCTTTGAATTAATCTTACTCCAACAATATTTTATAAACTGGAGTAATACCCACTATCTTAAACAACATTTTATATACCCTATTGATTCATTACTTCAGTCATTCCTACCCATCTCTACTTAACAATCATTGGAATTTTAGAATCATTCACCAAGAATATTGCTTGTTTGTACATTTACAAAAACAAGAAGACAATAACAAAAACAAGTCCAACACTACAAACATTCCTTTAACATTTATCAGCTCATTGAGCATTATATCAAGTTTTTTCAATTTTCGCATCAGCACCACAAGTTCACACAACTATCAAACCCTCAAAAGATCAAAAATTTAAACTACCATTACATATTCTCAAAATACCTTCACCAAAAGGCCATAACCCAAACCCCTTTCATTACAAACCATTACTACAAACTTGAAACAACGACTACCCCTTTCAACTTTACAATCCAAACACAAGAAAATTCCCTGTATCTTACTACTTGCCCACAAAATCAAAATAAAATGAAATCCAAAACCGTCCGCATCAACTTTCAAAATACAAAGAAACTTACCATCTTTCGCACCAACATCAGGAAGAGTATAAGGAAGGAAAATTACCAGAAAAGCTGTTTTGCAAAATACTTGTTGATCGTTTTCAGGATTTATGCAATGCCTGAAAATCTAGCCTTTCCTGGAAACTCTGATGAGCTTACCACCGTTCATCCTCATCAATATCCAGACCCTCTTCACCATAGTCCTCACTATCAGATGGTGCAGGAGAAGTCCCACTGTATGATGATTCATCATCACTATCCTCATCCCCTTCTTCCCTTTCTTCCTCACTTGACTCATCATCGAGATCAGCGATTCGACGGCTCACCTTCACTGCAACAGGTTCACCCTCACTCATGGTGCGAGCAAAAATCTTGGGATTGGCAAGTTCATATTCAAATCGCCTTCTCATCATGATAAGAATTCATCCTTTGCTTGTCCTCCGCAGCATCCGAATCTAGGTCACTGGTATCCACTTCCTCTACTTTATACTCATACCCTTGTGAGGCCTCGGAATCACTTTCTGTTGAACTTCCAAACTTTGGGGTCTTGGCCTGCTTCTCAGCCTTTTCCTCATCCTTCCGTTCTTGCCATTCTAAGAACTTGGGTAGCCATGCATTATAGAGAGCCTCAAATCTCCTTTTCTTCCGCTCCTGAACAGCCTCTTCTGCCTCTCTCTGACGAGTTTGCTCTTGAATCCGATGATCAATTTCAGACTGCGCATCTTCTCTTAACTGATGCAATTCCTCTATGCTCAAAAAAGGGAGAATTGACTTGGATTGTGCAAATTCAGGTGTTACTGGTGGTGCATTTGGAAGATTTCCGATGAAATTGGTTGAATTCTGGGCAGGATCAGCCATACTCTCAATTTAGTTTGCTAAAACTCAACCTTTCCTCTTCTGTTAAAGATCTCTCTGAAAATGGTAATCTCTCTGCTAATTAACCCCTCAAATACCTCATTGTGCCAATTCAATTCCATTTATGGCGCTTAGTTAGCCGTCATGTCACTTTGTTAACTACGCCCATTCAAAGCCATCCGTGTCCCCTTCATTATAATAACCATCATTACCCTATCAAGACCTATTTTCAACACCTAATTCCCATTAAGACTTTTACCCTCTTTGGAACTGCCATTAAGGGAGTATCTGGTGGGTCACCAAACTTTGATGTTTATCTTTGGGGTCTAATTAACTCTTTATGTTTTAGTGCATACTAGGAGATTGCAGCACTAGTTGGGAGGCTTCATTGCAAACTTCTAAAAATGCTCTTCCTGCTAGAACAGTCCTTCATATAATAGCGTGTCCAAAAAAGGAAAATGTCAGGTCAGAGACGGGTATCCCGCTTGCCACTTCAAGCCCGTCTATGACGAAAATAGTTTAGGGCAGCTGCGGTTCGGTACTGGGTTTCGACTTCGGGTCACGGGTAGCCCGCTTAGAGAGTCCGCTTTCCAAATAGCTGCCAAGTGTTTGATGCCGCCTCTTAAGGGCCAATAAGTTGGGGTGGCGTTCAATAGGTCTTTGCATGCACTTAGTAGGCATGTGCCTCCATGATATCTCAACTAATTGATCTCGAGGATTGAAAAAAGATGGGTGAGATGTGTTAACTGTTGGTCTTCTCGTCCATAAGGCATGTTTGGAAGAAATCAGTTTTAATTTCTAATTCTGTAACTCTGTAACTTCCACATCCCATCTCTGCAAAATCCCTTCAGTGTTCCAATTGTTGAAGCTATGTCTAAGCGAGGTTATAATGCATATCTAAATCTGAATGATCGCCCAGCCATGTCTACAAATCAGGAATCCATGGGTAGACCAGAGGAAAAGAAGGCTAAGATGAATATGCAAGAAAACCAGGTATTGATTTTTGATAATCATGGAAGAATTGTTGGGTTGAAGGTGTTGAAAGTGAATTTCATAGTTGTAATTGGCTTTATTAGTAACTGTGATGGTGTTATTGATTGGGATTCCCCCATTTCTCCAATTTTACAGGTAGTAGAGATAAGCAGTAGCAGCAGTGAGGAACCAAAGCCAAACATGCAAGTTGATACTGGAGGTGTTGGAGAAGTCAAAGAGGATAGGGTTGTTATGCATGATAGTGCCAGTGCTTATGCGTTGGAACCTCAACTTCCTCAACTCCAAGGGGATGATGAAGGGTGGGTGGTGTATGCCGTTCATCCTGACAAAGGCCAGTTTGTGATTAATGAAGGTGTGGTGCTTTTAGGGGAGGAGCAGGTGGTTTGTGGTGGTGCTAGACAGGGGTTCTATTCTGCACCAGTTCCAGTTGCATGCAAAGCTAAGATTCGGGAGAATGACACTCTTGGTCTCCCCAATGATGTGGTAGTCTTCCCCAATATCTTCATGCTGGCACCAGTGATGCGACAGTTGGCAGAGGATGCTTATGATATTGCAATATTCGGACCAGGGGAGATAACTGATTCTAATGAGATTCCTGAGTATGTATTAGTGCCTATGCCTCCTCCTAGGGGAAACTATTTTGTGCCAAGGAGGAGGGCTGCACCAGAAGGGAGTGGAGCTAACAAGAAGGTTGTTGGAAGTGGTGCGGGGACCTCTGGGGTTGCACCAGGAGCTTGAACAGTATTCAACCATCCCCTTCCAGATGGTAAAGTAAGTATTCCTGTAAATGTTTTTTGGGTGAATACTGCATATGTTTCTTATGGATAAACAGTTAATGATAGTGGTGCTGATTTTGGATTTGATAGTGTTGGTTTTAAATACAATGATGTTTAATTGAATGTATATGTGGTTCTGGGGTTATTGTATTATGCTTGGTTGAGTGGATGTTGTGTTTAATTTTGGTTTTGAGCTTGATATGGTGACTATAGTAAATAGCAGGGGGAATTTGAAAGGGGGTTATCATGAAGGTTTTAAATTTTTTTATGGGGTTAATAGTTTTATCTGGGCATTCATATGAACTACTCCAACTGGTAAAATAACATATTAGTACAGAAATGCTTGAGATAGCAATGAAAATCTTACCAGAAATCCAGTGTGGTAGCTGAGAGGCAATTTTGACAGCACACATAGTCCAGGAGTAGGATCTTTTAGAAACCAAATTGCAGACTCCCAAGTTATTTATAGCATTCCAATTCAACGGATTACCAAAGAAATTTTGATTATAGGTGTTTAGAAGATTTGCAGAAATAGTTTTGGAGAACCTAATAACTTGCAGAACATGGAAGTCAGAATCTATTCCAGAGAAAGCTAGGGAATTAGTCTTGAGGGTGTTGGGTGTACTTTTTGGCCACACTTTCAATTTGGCGTGTTTATTTAAATGTTGAGTAATTCAACCAGTGTAGTATTTTCAAAACACTAATCATAAACATCTAAAGATGGGCAGTTTGGTGGATTGGTACGTTATCTAACTTCTTCGAGGTCATGCGTTCGAATATGGGTGAAAGCTTTTTATTAATTTTTTCAAAACAAACTTTTTAGCCACACTATAAAACCGGCATGTCTATAGAACGAACACTATGGACACACATATATTAGCGTGTCCAAAGAAGAACTTTTTGGCCACACTTTCAGTTTGACGTGTTTATTTAAATGTTGAGTAGTTCAACCAGTCTAGTATTTTCAAAACACTAATCATAAACATCTAAAGATGGGCATCTTGGTGGATTGGTACGTTATCTAACTTCTTCGAGGTCATGCGTTCGAATACGGGGGAAAGCTTTTTATTAATTTTTTCAAAACAAACTTTTTAGCCACGCTATAAAACCGGCGTGTCTATAGAACGCACACTATGGACACACATATACTAGCGTGTCCAAAGAAGAATTTTTTGGCCACACTTTCATCTTGGCGTGTCTATATGGCCTACACTATGGACACACATATACTGGTGTGTCTTTAAATCGTACACTATGGACACGCATATACCGGCGTGTCCAAAGAAGAAATTTTTGGCCACACTTTGAATTTGGCGTGTCAATCAATCGTACACTATGGACACGCATATACTGGCGTGTCTAATGAACCAACTTTAAAACCACACCTTAAATGGCGTGACTAACCTTTTGGACACGCCACAACTACCTAACGTGGCCATAGACTGGTCTATAAACATGCCCAATACCTAATGTGGCCATAGACTGGTCTATAAACACGCCCAATCAAAAATTTGAAGTTAACGTGACAAAACAGTTGAAATTTTGACACGCTACTAGCCATGGCGTGGCTGAAAGCACTTATATGAACACGCCCATTGAACATGGCGTTTCTATAGGGTAGAAGTATACCCTATAGACACGCCAAAACCAAAAAGGCGTGACAGGCAAATTTATATTTGGTGTGGCTAAAGTCCATTTCTGTACTAGTGTCAGTAATTCTCTCTGGAAATACCATCTAATAATACATATGTTTTCCATCTCCTTATACATGGACTGGTATTTATAGGGAAACTAAGATCGTGAAGGTCTGGCCTCGTCGAGTTGGTGGAGTCTTCATACATATCCTTCGTTTCTTTGGGAGAGTTTTATATTGTCCCTCGTGATGGCTTGCTGGGTTCTCCTCCCGAATTGTCTTGCTCTGCTCGCCATCGTGTAGCTCTTCCCTGGAGAACCTCGTGCTGCCTCACCTCTGGGTTGTAGTATAGATCGTCCGAGATTTCCATCACGATGTAGGTCCGCTCTTATCTCTTCATTAAATGCGATCCTCCTTTTTAGGCTTGACCGTCTAGCAGGTGTCTCGATTCAGACGAAATCACCTTTTTACCAGATGATTCGGTGCTTCTACCCTATCATCTCAGCATGATACCATCTCTTGGGATGTTGACACGTGGCCATCGGGTGATTTACCCTCACAACTACTTTCTCGTAGTTGTGTAATCTGATCTTGCTGATTCTATCGTTTTGAGTACAATCGTAACGATTGGCTTGAGATGAATATCTCTGATAGGCAAGATATGAAAGTAGTCAGAAACATCTTCGTCTTATCGTTTGTGATTCCACAATATCTTTTTTCGCCGCGTCGATTACGATTATTGTGAGGTGATTGATAATACTAGGTTGTTCTTTGGGAATATAAGTCCGGTTTATCAATTGGTTCATGTTCACCTTGATTTATCAAAAGACGAAACAAAACCCGTAGGTATTTCTATGGGAGACGGATTTATCTATTACCGTAGACTTTTCTGTGGGATACAAATTTTTTTATTAAAGTCTTCGACTTTGGGTCGTAGCAACTCTTAGTTGTGGGTGAGATCAACTAAGGGAATCAAATGTGTAGTATCCTGATGGGATCAGAGACGTAAGGAGCGCAGCTGTACCTTGGATAAGTGTGAGATTGATTGGGGTTCAACTTTAATCCAGACCGAAGTTAGTTTGTAGTAGGCTAGTGTCTGTAGCGGCTTAATACAGCATGTGTTCAATCTGGACTAGGTCCCAGGGTTTTTCTGCTTTTTCAGTTTCCTCGTTAACAAAATTCTGGTGTCTGTGTTATTTCTATTCCGCATTATATTTTGTTATATAATTGAAATATCACAGGTTGTGCGTTAGAATCAATTAATTGGAAATCCGACCTTTGGTTGTTGATTGAATTGATTGATACTTGAACATTGGTCTTTGGTACCGTTCAAGTGATTTCTCTTGTATTCAATTAGACTCGCAGATTACTATTTGCTTGAGTAAGAATTTAATCGAGAAAGAGAGATATTAACTCTTTGATATACTTTATTAAGATTGAGTCTAGTTGATTCTCTTGAAAGTATATTGGAGTTTGTCCATACAGATTGCTAATCGAAATATTGGGTGAGGCTGTTGTACCCCCGCTTTTTTAATTGGTATCAGAGCAGGCAAACACGTTCAAGACCTTATAAGTCTGTGTTTGTAGCGATCTAACTCTATGGACAGAAGTGTTATCTCTATCAACGTACCAGCAGTCTTCGATGGCTCTAATTACTTATGGTGGAAAATTGCTATGCGAGCTTTTCTTCAAGCACGTGATTTTCAATCATGGGTATATGTTGTTAATGGCTATGATGCTTCCGATGTGGCAGTTGGAAGTGTAAACGTTCCCAAGAATATTGGTGAATACATCCCTGCCGAGATACTTGCTGCAAAGCAAAATTCCGACGGTTTGAATGTTATCATACATGCCATTACCCTGAATCTTCAGCACCATGTGTCAAATTGCACTAATTCTAAAGAAGCATGGGATATATTAGAAACCGTATTCGAAGGTAATTCCAGTGAAAAGGAAGCTAGGCTTCAAAATCTTAATTACGATTGGGAAAACCTTCGCATGGCAGATGTAGAAACATTTGATGAGTTTAATCACAAAGTGTCTGAAATTTTTGATGCATCTTTTGCATTGGGTAAGACTATTCCTGAAAAGTACATTGTGATGAAAATTCTCAGATCGCTGCCATCTATATATGATTCTAAGAAGCATGCCATCGTTGAAGGAAATAACCTTGATACACTTTCCAGAAACACTTTGATAGGAAAGTAAAAAATTCTTGATCTTGACATAGACATACTTTCGCGCTCAACGTTGTGACCAAAACAGGTGCATCCTCTCACTTATCTTGGGCTGATGAATGTTGCTCCAATCATGTTGATTTTGATAAATCACTGATAATCAGAAAGGTCAAGGATTTGATAAAGAATAGGAATAGATGTGATGAATATCCATCTTCAATTACTGCTTCAGATGATTCAATAGAAGAAAAATCTACTCTGGATGTCTCAGATGAGCTTACTACAGATTCTCTCCCCACTTCAACTTCTGATTCAGAACTTAACTATGACACAAAGTTTCTTGATCTCCTGAATAAAGAGATTTGTCAAGAGAACCTTCACTTAAAGGCCTCTTTTAAAAAAATTGAATCATTACTCCAGGCGAAATATATTGAGATAGATCGTCTTAATGATAAGTTCGTCAGAACCATGTCTCTAAAGGAAGAAGAGATTAACACTCTCAATTATGACCTGCAAAGGTTATCTGGAAGCTCTGACAAAATTGCAGCAATGTTATTTGGTCAGAGATCCTTTGGAAACACTAATGGTTTGGGGTTCAAAAGCAAAACTCAAAGCTCAAATTTGTCCACTCTGACTAATCAAGGAACAACGACTGTTGATTGTTGTGTTAAACAGGAAGAGTCACATAAAGACGAAAAATCCTCATTAACTTGTATTTTTGTGGACATTCGAAGCATGATCAGAATACTTGTTGGAGATTCTGAAGGAGCAATAAGAGAATCACCAAACTTCAAGAGAACACGCAGAAAATGAATCTGGTCCGGATAACCAAGCTCCTTTAAAAAAAATCCAGATCTAGACGAGGTAAGAAATCTGTTTACACAACAACCAGTGATAAGCCACGAAAAATAAGAGATGTAAGCAAATGGCTCACTCTGTCACCAACTAATGTTGGTGACGTCCGCATCCTCATTTTTATCTTGGGAAAAATGAGGTTTGCGCTAAAAATGGCTCAAGTTGTTGCTTTTTGTAAATTCTTTTCTTATATTTGTTAAGGAAAAAAAAAATCTCCTAAGAAAAAGGATGATGAATAAATCTTGAAAGACTCTTTCAAAGTCTTCCTAGGGTTTGGTATTCATAAATCCTTATATTCTTTTGTCTCTTCCTTTTATCCAAAATGATACTATCTCATGGCTCCTGTAACTAGAGGAACTACAAAAAGAGATGCAGTTGAAGCAGTTAATGTGTATCTTTGCAAAGGAATCACTTCCTCAAGGGTGATGAAAGAGAAGTCGACAAATAATGAAGAAGGTTCTTCCTCTAACTGTCTCTCATATGTTTGTCATTTTGATAATAATTTTAGAGTCATGGTGAAAGATTTCATCAACAAGAGAAATGATTTAAAATCTCAAATCGTTTCCTCTTTGGAAAAGATAACTCACTATGAACAAATGTTGTCTCTAACCAAGAACACATTGAGTGAACTAAAAAGATAACTTAGTGAGTTAAATGACATTTCTAAAGACCTAGAGCAATTAAATGATCCCGTAATCAATAGTTTCTTCAATAATGAGAAGGAATTCTCTGTAGATGCTCTGAGAAAGCTCTATAACGCCTAGTAAATCTTCTATTTTCTTGTTTTGTTTAGAAGAATAACTCGAGTTTGGAAAAGCCATTATTGTGATTACACATAGCTATGCCCAACATTTTCATCTTCATGTTTTTATATTTAGTGGTTTAAATTCTAAAATTGTTTGGAAGATGATTTTTGCAGTATTAATCTTTATGGTATTATATATTGCAATTTGTTATGGGATATGCGTGTTTGCGTCCGTGAACTGTGATTGTCCCGTATTTTGTCAAAAGTTAAGTCCTTTATATGTCGATATGCATGTGTTGATAAAATAAGGAATGAACTTTTGACAATACAAAAGTTAATCCTATTATGTCAATTATTAATAAAAGATAGGTTAAAATATTTTGTTTACAAGGATTATGTCTATTGTATGTCATTGTCCAAATGGTGATGGAAAATAGAATGAATCCTTTCTTATTCCACAGTATTTGGTCGACCTCCAGTCTATAATTTTTGTGCATATACTGTGTTGTTCCATAAGGTGTCTTATGTTGAGCACAATCGACTGAGTTATTCATTCGCTTATGATTAGCTTAGTTGTTGCTTTGTGAGGTACTTTATGTCGAGCATGATCAACTAAATAAATCATCCTCGTTTGGTTATTTAGTTGTTGCTCCGTAAGTTCCTTTATGTTGAGCATGACCAATTAAATTGATTAATTTTTGTGATTACTTTGGTTGTGTATTCCGATTAGATTAATTATGGGTTCTCTTGTGATTAATCTAATTGAGTATTTTTGAGACTCCATAAGTTCACTTATGTTGAGCATTTCCGATTAAATTAATCATGGGTTCTCTTATGGTTAATTTAATTGAGTATTTTGGATTCAAATTTATACTTGTATGTGATTTGTTATGTCCAAATAAATCCTTCTTTTCTTTTGAAATTAAGGTCTCTCTTGTTGTTCTTTCGGGAATGACATTTTATGGGGGAGAGTTCTTCATTGAACTTGTGCTTAATCGCCAAATCTTTGTGGGGAGTGCGGTTGTGGAATATTATAGGGGTTATCTTGTATCTTTATAAACTCCTTGATGAATGCATTTAGCTTCGGCTTTATGATTGCATCTAAACAAGTTGATATATGCCTTCTTTTGGTCATCAAATGTCTCTTTTGGAAATTTCATTAGGATCCCGTTTTCGTACCTTTGCCAATTTTATTGACAAAAAAGGGGAAAATTAATATGTAGTTCACACTACAAATACATATGGTTTTCGGATAAATATTAACTCTTTGATATACTTTATTAAGATTGAGTCTAGTTTATTCTCTTGAAAGTATATTGGAGTTTGTCCATACAGATTGCTAATTGAAATATTGGGTGAGGTTGTCGTATCCCCGCTTTTTCAAAAACCACTCCCCCTTACATAATGATCCGTAAACTATATGTATTTGTAGTGTGAACTACACATTAATTCTCCCCCTTTTTGTCAATAAAATTGGCAAAGGTACGAAAACAAGTGGGATCCTAATGAAATTTCCATAGAGATACTTCATGACCAAAAGAGAACAACATATCAACTTTGTTTAGATGCAATCATATAGCCGAAACTAAATGCATTCATCAAGGAGTTTATAAAAATACAAGGTAACTCCTACAATATTCCACACCCGCACTCCCCACAAAGATTTGGCAATTAAGCACAAGTTCAAATAAGAACCCTCCCCCATAAAATGTCATTCCCGAAAGAACAACAAGAGCGACCTTACTTTCACAAGAAAAAAAGGATTTCTTTGGACATTAACAAATTACATGAAACATGAATTTGTATCCAAAATACTCAATTAAATTAACCACAAGAGTACCCATGATTAATTTAATCGAAAATGCTCACATAAGAAGACTTACGGAGCCGCACAGTATTTACACAAAGATGTGGATTAGGGAAAGACCAATACTGCAGAATATTCAAAGATTCATTCTATTTTTTATCACTATTTGTACAGAGACATATAATAGACTTAATCTTTGTAGACAAAAGTTCATCTTATCTTCCATCAATACTTGCATAATGACATAATAGGCTTAACTTTTGATTGTCCAAATTTCATTCAATCTTTTATCAATATTTGCATAATGACATATGAAAGACTTGACTTTTGACAAGTATGGGACAATCATAGTTCACGGACGCAAACACACATATCCCATAACAAGTTGCAATATATAAAACCATAAAGATTAATATTGCAAAATCATCTTCCAAATAAACTTTAGAATTTAAATAAATAAATCTAAAAACATTGCAAGATGAAAATCGTTGGAAATAGCTATGTGTACTCACAATAATGGCTATTCCAAACCCTAGTTATCCTTCTTAAAACACAAGAATAAATTCTCAGAAGAAGTTTCCTAGACAAAATAAATTTAAGCAAGAACCGAAAAACATTTCACTTAATTGAAGACTCTCCTCATATTCCCTATAATCTCATCAAGTTCATCTTCGATTAAATCAATCCTGGATTCAGGATTATCAATCTTGTCTTCAAGTATTTTGATGGGGGATTCTAGTTCACTCTTCAATGCCCGTACTTGCTCCAAGACAAGATTCATGGTTAATAAGAGTTTATGAAAATGAGAGCCAATAGGATTTCCATTAGAGGATGAATCACGATTATCTTGACACATCTCATTATCAGAAGAACCAAAACGAACTTTCTTAAAGGGAAAGAAAACAGTCCAAAAATCATCCTCTTTACTGGAAAGACTATAGGATGACATGATAGAGAAGGTAAATGAAATGCTTTCTTAAGGGAGATAAATCTCTTTAAAAATAATAGGAGATGAGATAAATTCCCAAAAGACCTTTGACAAAAACCCTAACAGAAACTAAAAAGAGATAAGAAAAACCTCCAAGTGTTCAAAAACGGTTCATAGCTTAATAACCAAAGCTAGAGCAATTTAGGGAAATACACAAATAGGTCAGCAGAAATCTTTACACATCCCTCTTGGAGATTATTATTCTTGTCCAAGGGAAAAAGACAAGAACAATCTTCAAAACTTAAAAAGAGTAATTTTTCCCACTTAAAGAAGGATCGGGAGGTTTCACAAGAGGGGAAAACGATTTTGTTAAACCTTGTTTCATATTCGTCTTTGTTAAGTGAGAATCCGAAGAGGATATTTTCTTCCCTTTATTTTTCTAAACAGACTGTTCATTGGTTTTTGCATACTATGAATGGTTCTGAAAATCTCATTGAAAATGACATAGATTTCTTATGAGATTTCTTTTTCTACTTCTGAAAACGTGATTTAGAAGAAGTTATTTTAAGAACCTTTGTGTAATTCGTTCCTGGGAAATCCTGTTTTTTAGTCAAGGTATACTCACGATCTTGAAGTTAACAATGTCTTTCTTATCATGAGAGAGATTAGAATACGACAAGATCACAGGAGTAATATACTGATTTAGTTTGCTAGAACATATCGATCTTTCTCTTTAACATCACAATTGAGAGAAGTCGCATTTTCTTGTCTTAATGTTTTCAGTGACATTCCATATTTTCAATATTTTTAATCCAGACTTCCTTTTCCAGTTGGAATTTTCTTAATCAAGAAGAGATGTTTGGTCAAGATACCGAATTTTTCTTCTGGAAAGTTTGATTGTTTATCATGGAATGATCAGAGCTGTTGGAAGAACAAGAGTGATTATCAGCAAAATAAGTGAGAGAACTTTCACATACTTCTTCCTCCGGACAGTAGTCAAGAGTTGAAATCCATGCTTTGGTGATCTCACTCACTTCCTTATCAGGAACACCAGAAATGTGATGATCACATTTGTAGCACATGGAAGCAGTTCCATTATCATAGTTTTTGTGAACTTTCTTATCCATTTCATTGATTGAGGAAGATTTTTTACGAGACCTTCTTTTTCTTCTCCTAAGAGTTTTCTGTAACTGTTATACACACAGTGAAAGAGTAGAATTAAAGCAATTATCATCCTTCAGATCAATCAATTTTGGACACAGAGAACTTAAATCAGAAGTAGCAATGGAATTGCAACTCATTCGATGTTTTCTCTTTTACTAAGTTCAAGATCAAAAATCTTTAGCTTTCCTACCAAAGAATTTCTGGATAGAGTATCAAGGTTATTTCCTTCAACGATGGCATGTTTCTTAGAATCGTATTTAGGTGGCAACGATCTGAGTTTTTCATCACAATGTCCTTTTCAGGAATAGTCTTACCCAATGCAAAAGATGCATTAACAATTTCAGACACTTTGAGATTAAACTCATCAAATGAATCTTCATCAGCCATACAAAGGTTTTCCCAATCAGAATTTAGGTTTTGGAGCCTAGTTTATTTTTCACAGGTATTCCCTTTAAATACGGTTTCTAAGATATCCCAAGCATCTTTAGACCGAGTGCACGTAATCACATGGTGCTGAAGATTTGGGGTAATGGCATGTAAGATAGCATTTAAACCGTCATAATTTTGCTTTGCAGCGAAAATCTCGTTAGGTTCATATCTACCAATATCCTTTGCAATAGAGACACCGTCTACTGTAACCATTGGAGGATTATAGACAATAACAACATAAACCCATGATTGAAAATAAAGTGCTTGAAGAAAGGCACGCATAGCAATTTTCCACCACAAGTAATTCGAGCCATCGAAGACTGGCGGTACGTTTATAGAGATAACACCTCTGTCCATATAGTCATATCGCTACAAACACAGACTTATAAGGTCTTAAACGTGTTTTCCTGCTCTGATACCAATTGAATAAGCGTGGGTCTACCAACCACACCCAATATTTCGCTTAGCAATCTGTATGGACAACTCCAATATAATTCCAAGAGAATCAACTAGACAGTCAGACTCAATCAATGGAAATATATCCAAGAGTTTGTATGCCAATTTCTCAATTCAATCCACAATCAAAAAAATATGAATTTGCGAGCCCGATTGAATAAGAGAAATAACTTGGATAGTATCACAAACCAATATCCAAGTGTCAATCAATTCAATCAACAACCCAAAGGTCGGATTCAAGAACTGATTGAACTTAACGCACAACCTGTGATATTTCTATTATATACCAAAATATAATGCGGAAAAGAAATTAAACAGACACCATAAATTTTGTTAACGAGGAAACCACAAATGCAGAAAAACCTCGGGACCTAGTCCAAATTTGAACACCACACTGTATTAATCCGCTACAGACACTAGCCTACTCCAAGTTAATTTCGGACTTGAATGTAGTTGAGCCCTAATCAATCTCACACTGATCAAGGTACAGTTGCGTTCCTTACGCCTCTAGAACCACGCCAGATTCTGCACACTTGATTCCCTTAGTTGATCTCACCCATAACTAAGAGTTGCTACGACCCAAATTCGAAGACTTGATAAACTAATCTGACTTACACAGAAAAGTCTATAGAATAGATAAATCTGTCTCCCACAGATAAACCTATGTGTTTTGTTCCGTCTTTTGATAAATCAAGGTGAACAAGAACAAATTGATGTACCAGACTTATATTCCCGAAGAACAGCCTAAAATATAAATCACCTCATAATAATCTTAATCGTATGGTAGCGGAAAAAGATGTTGTGGAATCAAAAACGATGAGACGAAGATGTTTGTGACTACATTTTATCTTGCCTATCGGAGAATCAATCTCGAGCAAATCTTAGAGAAGATAGTACTCAATACATAGAAGAGAGCAAAATCAGAACTCGCAACTACAGAGAAAATATTTGAGTGTGGCTTCATAATACCAATGAAGTATTTAAGTCGTTAACCTATATGGGGTTTCGTGAAAAACCTAAGGTTAATGGAGAATCGACTTTAGTCGCAACTAATATCTCACAGGAGGTGTGGGGATTCAGTTTCCCAGTTGCTAGAGTTCTCCTTTATATAATATTCAAAATCAGGGTTTGCAATCAATGCTACCTTGGTAACAAAGCATTCAATATTCACCGTTAGATGAAAACCTGATTAGACTCAAGCTAATATCTTTCAACCGTTAGATCGAACTTAGCTTGTTACGCACAAATGAAAAGTGACTTCATTTAGATATGAGTAACCATAACTAAACGTGTGCACCTTGTTGGTTCAACGATAGTTAACCGGAGTTATCCATATGAACGCTTTCATATCAACCTTATTCATCTTATCAACAACTAGTTCAAATGACTCAAATTAAAACTAGTTATAGAGTTGTTCAATTGTTTATATTCTCATAGAAGTATACAAGACACAATTGAAGCAAAATCGATTTTGATTCACTCGAATCAAGTCATGAACATTATAGCCACAGTTTGCAAAAGATTGCATTCCTTATTATACAAATGTATTAGTTCATGAACAAACCAATTTTAGAACTTAACCCACTCAAGTATGCAAACGAGTAAGCATACTTAAGTAGACGGACTTGGACTGTGTCCGCCAGTATGCGAACGGGTACGCATACTATCACACATCCAAAACAACAGTTGAATTAGTACGCATATGGGTACACACACAATAGTTCACGGACTTCAATTGAGTTCGCCATTACGCGTACGGGTACGCATACCAAGGCTCCCGGATTTTACATGACCTTCCCAGTACGCATATAGGTATGCATACTATAACGGTCTTGGATCAACATATATGCAAGTACGCATACTATGTCTATAATCCAATTATGGTTAAGTGTTCTAAACTCTATTTCAATCATTGAAACTTTCTTAGAGGATGGCAATAGTTGTTTTCACTGACTATTAGCATCAAAGCGATTTTCAAGTTATTCAAATAATAAATACGAAACATTTTGAGTCTACATTAAATGATTGTATCACACAAATCATGTAAGATGTTACTTGGCGATTTTTACATGATCATTGTTGATACAT
The DNA here is from genome assembly GCF_003573695.1 of Papaver somniferum. Classification (NCBI taxonomy): domain Eukaryota; kingdom Viridiplantae; phylum Streptophyta; class Magnoliopsida; order Ranunculales; family Papaveraceae; genus Papaver; species Papaver somniferum. Next base: position 94,117,578 of record NC_039364.1, on the reverse strand, counting down.
GAAAAATAATGCCTCTTAATGGGCTTGGGGTGTCCCCAAAGGGTACAGCAAGCCTAACATGAGACATGGGGACTTGGGGACTAAGCCCAAGTCCAAATGAGAAAATACCCATGAGAAGGAAAGGACAAGGAGGGGATTAATGAATAAGAAGGAGGTTATATTAAGGAAAAAAATAGCATTAGAAGTAATTAAGGAGGTTTAGGACATGTGGCATGATGTCATAAAAGGAAGGGGCTTTTGGAAAGTTTATATAAGGAAGGACAAGGGATAATGGAAGGACAACTCTCTCTCTCTTACCATTCCTATTAAAGTGAGGTCATTTGGTGTGACTAGGATGGGTAGAACCAAAATCAAAATCACCCCTCAACATTTGGCGACCACACCCGGAGGCTCGTGCCTAGATCGCCATGACACACCCAGAAGGCGCTAGCTCAGGCACGGTAGAAAACCAAGTGAATAATCGGCCCATCAACATCGATGAGGTAACAATGGAGGACGATGACAACGAAGAAGAAACGTTGGCCCAGGATGCTATGAAACAATCAACGGGACATGGATCCCAAAACAGAGAGATAATAGCAACACAAGGGAAGAACATGTGAGTGATCCATCTGCCGAAACCTACATCGCCAGCCCTGCAAGACATGCAAAAAGAGCTAGAAGATCGCTTACAAAGAAGGCATAAGCTAGAACACTGGATAGCACAAGCAGTAATAGCGGGCCAAAGTGCTCCTGAAGAAACGACAAAAGGCGAAGGACACAAAAATGATAAGACAACAACGACGTCGCAAGAAGAAATGGCAAAATACTTGGAACAAAATTACCATGTGATAAAATAAGACAATCACTGCATTGTAAGCAGTCCATACCTAGCAAACATCCGAGAATATCAGTATCTCGAGGACTACACTTCTCCGGAATTCAAGACATGCGATGGATAAGGGAACGCGCGTGAACATATCAACCGATTCATATCAGCAATGAATGACAGGGCTTCCGATGGAAAATTGTTTCTAAGGGAATTCCCCAAATCACTCCCTGGCACGGCATTCACCTGGTATGACAACCTAAAAGCGGAAAGTGTGGATTCTTGGCCAACTATGTCCACACTCTTCCTTGGGAAATTCTATTCAACCAAGAGGAAAATCATGGCAATAGACTTGAGCAGGATCGGACATCGGATAGGAGAAGAAATAGGAAGATACATCTTGGGGTTCCGGCGCTTGGCACTAGACTGTCATGAAGACATCAGTGAAGGGGCGCTACTTGAAATATGTGTGCGCGGAATGATCCCATATTTTAAGGTGAGTTTGATCAATTTCAGGTTCCAGACTTTTGTTGCGCTAGAAGAAGCAGCTGAGAGGATCACCGACCGCATAGAAGAAATACCCACAGACCCTGCTTGGCGCCACACAGTTAGCACCGTATCTGAGGCACCACGCAATTAAGGCCCAACACCAGTACGAAAATAAGAGACCAGCTCCAAACCGTCGGCGGGAGCCAAGGGATAAATGGATGGACTAGACGCGACTCCAACCCACCACCTCATCTGCCCTGCAGCAGGGAGCGCACAAAGAATTACTGAACCAGTGGGTTATCGGAAAGGAAATCCAGCTGCCCCCGACAGTGGTAGACGTCAACAAAATGGACAAGAACGCATCCAGGTACTTCCACTACCATCAGAGATTGGGACACCTGACATAAGAATGTTTCGCCATAAGGAGTATATTCGAACGCAAGCGCGCCTCTGGGGAGCTCGAGGAAACTAAGCAGGCAATTGAGTACGACCCCTTTCCTCGTCATTAGACTAAAAAAAGAGGGAGGGGAGGAAAGAATACGAAAGATGAGACTACAAATTGTAAACATCCCTCTTTTATGGTAAAAATAATTTCTTTTTTGGAATTTGTGGGAAATATGATGTGAAAATTTCATAGGAATGCCAAAGGCGCCTGGGCGGCTGACAAATCTACAAAAGGCTATGGGAATGCCAAAGGCGCCCAATCGTCTGGCAAATGTACAAAAGGCTACGGGAATGCCAAAGGCGCCCGGTCGGCTGACAAATCTACAAAAGGCTACGGGAATGCCAAAGGCACCCAATCGGCTGACAAATCTACAAAAGGCTATGGGAATGCCAAATGCGCCCAATCGGCTGACAAATTTACAAAAGGCTACGAGAATGCCAAAGGCGCCCGGTCGGCTGACAAATTTACAAAAGGCTGTGGGAATGCCAAAGGCGCCCAATCGGCTGGCAAGTTTACAAAAGGCTACAAGAATGCCAAAGGCGCCCGGTTGGATGACGAATATAGAAAAGGCTACAGGAATCTCACAGGCGCCTGGTTAGCTGACAAATATACAAAAGGCTACAGGAATGCCAAAGGCGCCTTGTCGGATGACGAATCTACAAAAGGCTACGTGAATGCCAAAAGGCGCCCGGTCGGCTGATGAATCTACAAAAGGTTGTGGGAATGCCAAGGGAACCCAATAGAATAGCCCACTGTTTATGGGTGAAAACTGTTTTTACTGATTTTGGTAAATTTTGGTGTGTGGATGAGAAACGAATCTAAACCCTAAACAAATGCACTGCACGGGAGTGCTTTTGATTCGAGAGATCAATCTATACAATTCTGGCCTAAACCAAGAAATGGACATTTCAAACTTGCTTTGGTCACAAAGTGAAGGAGATGGGGTTGATCTTAGGGAGGGAAGCGAAGAAGGTGTTGAGATTGTGAAGGTGTTGGCTATTTATGACTTTTATCAGAATGATGAACTGGCTTGCACAATGTAAGCTATCAGTTCTGGGTGTTTTCTGGATACTGTGACAACACTTGGTTTCTCTGTGTTGTTTGAAGATAGGTCGAAGAACCTATTTGTACAAGTCATTTGAGCGCAATCCTCATCTCGTAGGAAGTGGAGGAAGTTGAGTGATGGAGTAGTGGGGTCGTGTAGGTGATTGTCACACGATCACGCCTTTGCCCACTTCCCTCATCATCGTTAATCATCCATGCTTCCTGACACGTTCTTGTAATGGGCGCGTTGCACGCCGCACGCTGTAAACCGCCAGACCAATACCCAAGTAAGTATCCACCAGTTTGTGACATGTTTGATGTCTCGAATGAGTGGGTCGAGTCGTGGGACCCGCCACAAGAAATAACATACGGTGCTATTAGGATAAATAACTAAGTTATTTAAGGATTTTATATTCGTGAAATATCGTGCATGCTCGATGCATGTAATGCACCGTTTTAAAGCAAGCAACTCAAAACAATCGATATGCATAAAGCATCGCTGTTTTAAAGCTTGATCGAGTAAGTCGCGGATTAAGCGTCTTAAAATGACATCACGTCCAACCATCTTCGAGTGATCGTTTGGAGGCCGCGTAGGCGGGCCATCATCTGGTCGATCACTCCTTGTGACAGAGTGGCGGACGGTAATCATTGAGGCGCTTCATTGATCGCCTAACTTTTAATCCAAGTCGTCCGACCAAGCTGGCAATGTTGAACAACTCTCTAACTAGTTCATTTGAGTCATTTGAACTAGTTATGGTGAAGAAGAATATGGTGGATATGAAAGTAATCATATGGCTAACCATTTCGTTAACTATTGTTGAACCAACAAATTTTTATGTTTGTGAACGGCTACATAAACCCAAAATTGGACATTTCATTTGTGTGTAACAAGATAAGTTTTCGATCCAATGGTTGAGAAATATTATCTTGAATCTAATCAGGTTTTCATCTAACGGTGAATATTGAATGCTTTGTTACCAAGCTAACATTGATTGCAAACCCTGATTTGAAAGACTATATAAAGGAGAACTCTAGCAACTGGAAAATCTAATCCCCACACCTTACGTGTGATACTAGTTGCATAGCTAGAGTCGATTCTCCTTTAACCTTTGATTTCTTCTTCTAAAACCAGGTTAACGACTTAAAGACTTCATTTGGATTGTGAAGCCAGACCGATACTACTTTTCTTGTAGTTGTTTGATATGATCTTGCATCTTCTATCGTTACGAGTACAATTGTAATAATTGGCTCGCGATTTATATCTCCGATAGGCAAGATAGAAAGGTAATCATAAACACTTCGTCTCATCGTTTGTGATTCCACAATATTTTTTTTCGCTGCGTCGATTAGGATTATTGTGAGGTGATTGATAATACTAGGCTGTTCTTCGGGAATATAAGTCCGGTTTATCAATTGGTTCCTGTTCACCTTGATTTATCAAAAGACGGAACAAAACTCGTAGGTATATTCGTGGGAGACGAATTTATCTATTACCGTAGACTTTTCTGTGTGATACAGATTTGTTTATTAAAGTCTTCGACTTTGGGTCGTAGCAACTCTTAGTTGTCGGTGAGATCAGCTAAGGGAATCAAGTACGTAGCATCCTGCTGGTATCAGAGATGTATGAGCATAACTATACCTTGGATCAGTGCGAGATTGATTGGGGTTCAACTACAGTCCAGACTGAAGTTAGTTTGGAGTAGGCTAGTGTCTGTAGCGGCTTAATACAGTGTGTGTTCAATCTGGACTAGGTCCCGGGGTTTTTCTGCATTTGCAGTTTCCTCGTTAACAAAATTCTGGTGTCTGTGTTATTTATTTTTCCACATTATATTTTGTTATATAATTGAAATATCACAGGTTGTGCGTTGTTCAATCAATTAGAATATCCGACCTTTTGGTTGTTGATTTAAATTGATTGACACTTGGATATTGGTCTTTGGTACCATCCAAGTTATCTCTCTAGTATATGATAAAGACTCGCAGATTTCTATTTGCTTGAGTATATATCAAATCGAGAGATTGAGATATAAAATCTTTGATATACTTTTTATCTAGATTGAGTCTGACTGTCTAGTTGATTCTCTAGAAACTATATTGGAGTTTATCCATACAGATTGCTAAGAGAAATATTGAGTGTGGTTGTTGTACCCCCACTTTTTCATATATATTCTAAATCCAAGGCGAATTCGTCTGTCATGTGAATTCTCAACAAGAGACAGACAAAATTCATTTTTCCAACAATGTAATAAAGCCATCTTCATTGAAGGCCGCGGCATTTTTCACAGCTGACACCGATAATAAAATCCGTAACCAAATATCAATTTTCTAATTTACGCTGGCATTCATATTCCATTTAGGTGTTAATATATTTCTCTCTCGTACTTATTCTTGATTCAAACTGAATACACGATTTATGTAAAACAATTTATATACTTGATTAACAAAGCAAAAGAGCTAAGAAACTAACCTTGTCATCAGAGATGGAACAATTATCTTTCGGCCATGCCACAAAACCATCTTTAGCTTCCCCTAATAACTTAAACTCACCACTTGGTTCGGTTAACACGAACGATGGAACTATAACCTCCTGAATATTGACAACATAACAGTTTTTAGGAAGATCTTGTCCATGTATTTTCTGGTTAGGCACCGTAGGTAAAATACTGCCTCTAGCAACGACGTTTCCCCTAGATCCATTCCAAAAGTCGTATTTTGCTTTCTGCGGAGATACGGCATATGAACATCATATAAAAAGAAGATGCTAGAATTAGCAATATAGATTTACGAAGAAAAAAAATTAAAAAAAAACATACTCCATTAGATGTCTTAGCCAGAGGTTCTGCCGTAGATGTGCACGACTTCTCTAGAGATATTGAAGGATTTGGTTGGGAATTACTGGTAGAGTTCTGCATAAGATTAGGAGACTGCTTCTTAGATCCATCAGAAGGGTTGGTACGTGCAGGAGACTTTCGCAGAGAAGTAATTGGTTGTGAATTACTGGTAGGGTTCAGCATAAGATTAAAAGAGTTAGTTACTTTTGAAAGTTACACATATTTCTATTTTGCTAGGTTCTCTAATTTACACTTGGATCGGTGATTCATATAATTGATAGACTGGCTCATGTATATTCGACTTACAAATCAAACAATCCAAGCAACTAACCTTCTTAGAAGGCTCGGTAAGCTTGTAATACCCCTAGTTAGTAATCATGAACTATAGTTTAATTTCCTATTTGGTAAGTGTGTATTGGAAGTGTAAGATAACTCACGTCCATCCTTTTTGTGATAGATGGGTTTTCCCCTTATCATTTGGGAAGGTTTTGGTTATAAGTTGTCAAACTAGGGTGTTAACGAAAGAGATAAACCCAGCTTTGCATAATACGTTAGGGATCAGAAAATTGAGAAAAAAAAAACCCGTCGTGCGAAAGAAGAAGGAGCTAGGGATGGTCTGATTTCTGATTTCATTCTCTCGTTGGTTTGATTCGCCTCTTCTCTCCACTTAGAGGAAAGTTTGTTCTTGCTTTATCAGTTTGATTTTGTTTATTTAATCTTCCTATTTGTATTGGTAGTTCAAAATTGTTCTTAGGGTAAACAATAAATCATCCCGTTTTCGGAACCCTAAATTGCATATGAATTGCAAAAGTTGTTTTGCTTATAAATTAATTTCCGACTGTTGGTTTGTGCTGAATTTTTAATATGTTGTACTTCGGTATGTCATATACCTTCGTTTAAATTTTTAGGGTGATCGGATCCCGTTAATACCTTGAGTCAATTGATTTTATTAACTGCGTTTCTGCAGAATTCTGATGTCGAATAGTACTGATTTATCTCTTGTATGTATTGTACAATCGTTAGATTATGCTAGGTTTTTGATATACAGTTATTTATAACCTTATAAATATTCTGTAGAAATTTCATAAGGATCGGACATGGATAGGTATCCCATTTTTCCTCGAAATGTTGACTGCCTCTACAGATTTCACCCTAAGGCAGACTTAAAATAAGGCCTGGTATCTCATGACTCGACCGTTAGAATTCCCTGAATTTTTTATATGTTTAACTCTAGGTCCTTGTGAGGTTCCTGTAAAAATATTGCGACAATCAGGTAAGCGGAACGTCAGTTGTTGCTAGGAACAGTTAGACAGTACAGTTTGCTTTGCTTGTGTTGCTTTGCTTGTTTCGCTTTGTTATATTCATTCTTGGTATGTGTTGTGTGCTTGGATTTTTCCAGTATGTTACGATGGCCGAGATCAGGGATACATATATGTGAGTCCGGTGGACAATGATTACTTGTATGTTTTGTTATTTGCCGAGATCAGGGCTACATGTATGTGAGTCCGGTGGGCAGTGATGACTTGTATGTTTGTTAGTTGCCGAGATCAGAGCCACATTTATATTGAAAATAGAATGTGCGTCGCGGTGGTATGTGGTGTGATTTTGTTATTTGCCGAGATCAGGGGCCACAACTATGTATTGTAGATAGCTTGTTCGTCGCGGTGGGCAGTGGTATGTATGTTTAGCTTAATATTCGCCGTTGTCAGGGATACAATTATTCAATAAATAGCTTGTGTGTCTACGTGAGATATTCTTATGTATTTTTTTGTTTTATGCGTATGTGGTTTTAAAGAGTTACATGGTAAATAAATGTTTCAAGCTACTGAACTTGATATTTGTGGAAGGTTACGAACTAGTGAACCTTATTAGCATATACGATGTTGTCTCATAGCTAGTGTAATTATTTTTACATGATTCATTGATGCTTTTATATTCAACGGTTGAACTGATGGACTAAGAGTGAACTTGCAATTGACAAGGCTCTGACCTTGTGTTTATTTTCAGTTTCAGGTAGCTGAGTAAGTAAGTGATTAATCTTGGAGTTTTCTTGAGTTTCGCTGCAGTATCCGGGAAGAAGTGGGACCCCTTCCTTGATGAAGTTTTTTTCTGAATTTGTTTTCCCTTATTTTCAACAAGATTATCACATTGTTAAATATTATTTTCTTAATAAGTTTTCCTGTCGAAACTTTGTTAATACGTAATTCTTTCATTAGTGGAATGTGTTAGTCTATTTCACAACTTGTTAATGTGATAAAAATTCTTTCTTTTCTATTTTATTTAAAACAAATATTTTTCTGAGCTAGTGTGAGCTATGTGAATCTACGTTCATGTAGTGAAAACCTTGAATTACTGATAATAGGGCCGGCCGGACTATTGTTTTTGATTCGGGTTGTCACAAAGCTTAACACCATACTTTGGCCAAGGAATCGCTTTTCCAAGTGTTGGTCCTAATGTTTCCATACCAACAAATCGTACATGTAGACAGAAATTCAGTTTTATTACTTCCTCAATCAGGATTTTGTGGCAATCAACCTCCACCCCATCCTTTCCATGTAATTTTTGTTTTCTTGCTAACAGAAAAACTCTACCTCTAGCAAGGACATTCGCCTTAGACTCGTCAAAAAGGTAGCACCTTTTACCCTGCGGAAATATATGGCATATGAACATCTTCAAGCGAAAACTTCAAAGAAAATTTGAGATTTAAAATGCATGTAAAAATAAAACAGATACCTGATGAACTGCTGCAATTTTCGTGATCTCAGATTTGCTCCGATTAGATGTAGCTTTTGATGTCACATCCAGAGTATGTTTCCCCGAATTTGTTGAGTTACCTGCAGCAGTAGAGTAATATTCCATATTCGGGTAAAAAATATACCAAATTCCACCGTGAATGCGAAGACACTGATGAATTGAATAGGTAAAAAATATACAAGGTTCTCCAAAATACACCAAAGCATCCATGATTCATATAGTTGATAACATATTTCAGACTCATATGGTCTTAAGATCATGTAACTGGTTTAAAACACATACCTTCAGAACTTTTTCAGATATTGCGATACGAGATTGGCTTCTGTTGAGTAGAGTCGTTGATTTCACAGCCTCAGAATGTTTTGGTTGACTTACCTACATCAGAAAATTAAAATGAAAGTTATACCTTATTTTTGCAGTGAAACCATTTAAGCACAATGCACAACCGACTCACAATCAAATAGCTAACCACATATCTCGTTCTATAAGGTTCTCTAAAATATACACTAAAATCCGTGATTCATATAGCTGATAACATATTCGTCTCTTATGTCAAACAAGATACATATATAAAACTGGTTTGTGTAAAAACATATCCAATGAGTTAATAAAGCAAACAAGCCAAGCAACCAACCTTTTGATCCAAGGTGGTTTGATTTGATGGCCAACAAATTTCAGTATCACCAACATCTTTTAAAGTTTGTATCCCAGGTTTTCCAATGGGTAATTTGATGGTTTCATTTAGTATTTCACTAACCCGGACTCTATAGCATGTAACTGAAGCCGTCATTCCTGACTTCATTTTATAGAGTACCGACTTTGTAGAGTAAGCTCTACCAATGGCAACAATGTCGTCCTTTTCTCCAAACCAAAGTTTGCATCCTATGCCCTGCAAAAACACAAGGCGCATGAGAGTTAGTAAATGGAAGATTAAATATTTAAATGCGTTGGAAAACCATACATCAATGGTAACTTTTCAGATGCCACATTCTGAGATTCCCCAGTGGATGGAGGAGGCGGAGACTTCTTTTTTGATACTAAAGACGCTGGGGATTCAGTAGAAACAATCGGTGTTTTAGTACAAGGAGAGTCCCGCTTCGCGGACCCTTTGATGCTTTCAGATGACTTCTGCGGACCGGATTTCCCATGTTTTTTTGGAAGTTCCTTAACTGATTCTGGACCTATGTTATTCTTAGATCGATTGGAGGGGTTGCTAGGTCCTGCATCCAGTGATTGCAGTTGAACACATTGTTTGAAAAAATCAGATATTGTCTGCCAATTTTTTTAAAAAATAACACAATCTAATTGTAGATGGTGGATTTTCGACAAAGGCTAAAATCATAAAACCATAATTGTACATGCTCCTGATCCAACAATCAAATGAGTATTGAGGCTCATGTCTCTCATTGAAGCATGAAAGCTCATGCCACAAGAATCTCTGACTGAGTATATTGTCTCTCATAGCATACGTGAATACGCAGTCTCTCAACTGAGGCAACGGCATATCTCATGAATACTGAGCAATTTCAGTAATTACTTTTATATATAATCGAACGATTGGACGGCTCCTAGACGGCTTGCCTGCTAGTAAAGAGCAATAACGTCTTCAGGATGTAACAATGTTTTCCCTGACTATATAAAAGACATGTGTATAGAATCATTATGATTGGACGACTCCTAGACAACTTGCCTGCTAGTATAGAGCGATAACGTCTTCAGGATGCAACAACGTGTTTTCCCTGACTATATTATACATAATAAATATGACGTTTCAACTAGCTCATATCACCCAATCCTTTAATAATTAATGCTCCTAGACGGCATGCCTGCTAGTATAGAGCCATCAATTAATTATTTCTAATCCTTAAATTCATTAACTGAATATCCGGAAATATTGTACGTTCTTCATAATATTCCATTACTTCAATCCGTGGTTCTTCCCAGCAGAATTCCATGAGTTAGTGATAAATATTCAATGTACGGGCATCTGAACTACCATCGAGTAAGCCCCGAGAAAATAGTGCAAATGTATTCAGCAATAAATGCACTAACGAGCACCTGAATGGACGAACGAACATTCAATAACACGAAGGAACGATCAAACCGTGGAGAAAATAATAATAATAAAATACCTAAAGGAGGCGTCTAAGGGGACCCAGCCCACTGGTCACGCCGCCGTGGTCGGTCCCACGTTTCTCCCTTTATTTTATCATATTTTATTATTTTTCCTTGATCCCATGAAAATCCCTTCAATTTATGAAACTCCTTCGTTTCATGGTATTTCCTTCACATTAAGGAAATTATACAAAAATTAAATAAAATTAGGAAAGGTGTCACAGGACCGTGGTCACTAGCCGACCGGCCATGCCCTAGCCGTGACCGGTCCCACACCTTGTAATTCCTTATTTTATTAATTATTTCCATCATCACATGGAAATCCCTTAATTTCATGAAACTCCTTCGTTTCATGGTATTTCCTTCACATTGAGGAAATTATACAAAAATTACATAAAATTAGGAAAGGTGTCACGGGACCGTGATCACTGGATTGCCGGCCATGCCCTAGCCGTGACTGGTCCCACACCTTGTAATTCCTTATTTTATTAATTATTTCCATCATTTCATGGAAATCCCTTAATTTCATGAAACTCCTTCATTTCATGGTATTTCCTTCACATTAAGAAAATTATACAAAAATTACATAAAATTAGGAAAGGTGTCACAGGACCGTGGTCACTAGCCGGACGACCATGCCCTAGCCATGAACGGTCCCACACCTTATAATTCCTTATTTTATTAATTATTTCCATCATCTCATGAAAATCCCTTAATTTCATGATATTTCCTTCAAATCATGAAAATAATATAAAATTGGGTACATTATTTATATGTCCCTACTTTTGACACCCAATAAATATATCCTTATACAACAATAAATATGTCCCTACTTTTTAATAACCTTATCCATTTAAAATTAGATTACATTAATGCCCTCATCCATATAATATTTTTCTTTATTTCAAAAATGGAACAAATTTCTTCCTCTACCCCTTCACCACCACCACCACCACCATCACCAACACCAACAACAACATTAAACTACCATTCCACCACCACCATTCAACAAACACCACCTACCAACCGCCACCACCACTAATATTCCACCACCACTCCTTCACCACCACCAATAGTCCTCCACCACCACTAGTCTGTCGCCGCCACCACCACTAGTCTGTCGCCGCCACCACCACTAGTCCGCCGCCGCCGCCACTACCGCCGCCACCGTTTCCGCCACCACCACTGATTCAGATATTTTGTATCAACAACAGTAGTTGATCCAAATAAAAATAGAACCAACAGTAGAAGTTGGTCCAATTAAGGGGATCAACAATGGTAGTTGATCCAAAAAAAAAAAGATCAACTGTAAAAGTTGATCCAATTTATGGGATCAACAATGGTAGTTGATCCACTAAAATGGATCAACAATGAAAGTTGATCCATGTAAATGGAGTGAACTTGGCGTGAGTCGAACACGCATCATCTGACATGGAGTCAGTCATGCTATCATTGCACCACAAGTTCAACATTGGAAGAAATTTAAATGATTTAAACTACAAGCATGATTATACTAATCCAAGAAAATGTTGTTGAAAGGATCAACAACAGTAGTTAATCCATTAAAAAATTGGATCAACAACAGGATTTTATCCCATAAATGGATCAATAACAGTTGTTGATCCTATAAAAAATTGGATCAATAACAGCAATTGATCCGTTAAATGGGATCAACAACAACAATGGATCCCGTAAAAACATATAGATCATCACATGTAGCTTCATAAACAACAACAGCTTCAAGACCAAGCTCTCCATCTGAAGCTAAACACAAACAACACTAACAATCACACCGAATATCCACCACCACCATCACAAAACCCAATACTACCACTATCTTCATCAACAATTTCAATACTCTTGCATCACCACAACCATCATTCCAACCAGAACCACCACAATCTTCATCATCAATTACATCGTTTTAACCTTCTTCCATCTACATCATCAAATACAACCAGAACCATCGCAAAATCTGCATCATCAATTCCACCGATATCTCCATCATCATAAATTAAACTGAAAAATCAAGTAACAAACTTAAAATCTCCATCATCAATTTCATCATTTTTACCTGAATCTGTTATCGATCTAAAGAAGAATGAAATAAAAAACTAGGGTTCGAGAAGGGAATGCAAATCAAGTACATACCATCATTGTTTCTCGTTGAACAATCACCAGATTTGAGATTTGTAGCTGAATAAAGAGGAAATCGATCTAAATCGATTCTTTAAAGGAGGCGGTGATACTGATGGTGATAAGAGGTGATGGCGGAAGTGGAGGTGGTGCTGGCATGGCGGTGGTGCGACGAAGAAGGTAGACGCTGTTTGTGGAAGAGGAGAGAGAGTTTGGATCTGAATCTGGAAAAATGAAAGAAAAATTGGTGAGATCGATAGTATATGAGGGTAAAGTTGTTATTGATAATTAAATTGATTTCTTTTAAAGAAAGTAGGGATATATTTATTATGTGATAAGGATATTTGTATAGACCATCAAAAGTAGGGACAATAATTCAATTACCACTATAAAATTAGGGGAGACTCATGCGACCGGGCCCTGGTCGGCCGACCATTCCCAAGCCGGTCCCGTACGCCCTTATTTTATTATTATTAATATTGTTTGTTTCCCTCATCTCATGGAAACTCCTTCACTTCAAGGACAAAACTCATTGGTTTCAACAAACTCCTTGATTTCATGATATTTCCCTAAATCATGAAAAATAATATAAAATTAGAAAAAGTGCCATGGGACCGGGTTATTTGGAAGGCCGGCCATGCCTTGGCCATAGTCGGTCCCACACTTCATGATTCCTTAATTTATTATTATTATTTCCTTCATCTTATGAAGTTTTCCTCCGTTTCAGCAAAATCCTTGATTTCTTCACATTTTCTCAAAATGTTGCTCAAACACACATCAAAAAAATATCAAAATTCTCAAGACTGAGACGCGGACACTCTGGCGACGTGAGCATGTTACCTTGACCGACCAAGGTTGGCTCTTTGGCTTGCAAGAGTCCGGTCCCATATACTTTCACTAATCGACCTAATTTGGTCATATTAGGTTCAAACTCTTCCAAACAATTTTGGAATTTCATAAAACGATCGTCAGTCGATCCCGTGACCAACCATGGCCGGTTTCATGACCCCTTGGTCGGTCCTTCATCTCTTCATGATTTATTAGGTTTTATCACCTAAGGTTCAGACGAACATTGTTTGAATAAATGATTAAACCAGCATTTAATCATCTTTTCACCAACTGGCCTTCAAGAGACTTTGGTATTTTGTTCATTCGAGCATCTGGGCGCTACATGGTCAATATATCATCCCATGTAGCCGGTCCCTCCTTCACTCCGTGGTTGATTTTCAATAAACCATCAATTGATCATCACTTGATCGAATTAGGATTTCGAGTCCAGGGTTCATAATTCCAGATTCGAGCACTAATAATTTTACGACGATCCCATGATAAACATTTTATTAATTATACTCGGTTCAGTTGCCAGTATCTTAAAAATAATATTTTATTTGGTCATATTACCAATAATTCATCAAACGAGCAACATTTGCTCAAATGGGCAATATTTGCTCAGACTAAGGAATATTGGTTCAACTATCAATATATCCATCGAATGAGCAATATTTGCTCACCTCAACTTTCAACATTTATTCGACAATTATACTTCTGTCTCAACAGACATGTTCAATTCATGTCTCAGAACATTTGCAAATAACGTTCAACTCAGCAATACAAGGACTCATCGTCCCATGAAGTCAGCAACTGACTAACTAAATACACGTTTGCCTTGAAGATTCCACAATCACGAGACATCAATCGTGTTACATGGGGGGATATTAACTAGGGTTTTGGTCTGGCGGTCTAGGGCACGTGTGTTCATACACACGATGAAAATGTGAGCAAGTCGTGCAATCAGTTGAAGGAGTTAACAAAGTAGTGGGTAGAAAATCAACCAAGTCTCCGCACGACGAGCAACTGGTTTTAACACGATTTCCACTTCCCCACTCTTTGACTCCATCAACTGTCACACTTCATGGGATCAAGGTGTTTACAATTCTAGCAATATAAATAAGTCTCTGAATCATGATTGAAAAAAAGACAATCTTTCGTCAAACAGACAACACGAGATTAACAACTCAACGTCTGAGCAATTACTCTCAACAGAGCAAATTCAATCAATCAGAGCTTATTTTATTTCTTTACACAGAATACATAATACACCTACAATCTTCGATCACCATTGGTCTCACACATTTCTCAGCTTCCTTCCTACAGATCGACCCATCCTCTCTTGTGACCGAATTGACTCTGGAACGACCATTGTCTTGGTTTAGGCCGGAGTCCTACAGATTGATCTCTCGAATTCAAAGCATTCCCTTATTGCAGTGCATCTATGTGAGGTTAAACATTTCGCTCGGTTCAAGGAGTTTCCTCCGCACGGTCGTCTCCTCAATTCCGTAAAAACCAACAAATCATTTTTGCCCATCTACAGATTGGCAACCACAGTGGGAGATCATTCTCTCGGTTGCAACTCACAATTTCATCAAAGATGGTCGATTATGGGGAGGTCTCAGAAATATCCAATCTCAATCTATTATCTCCCAGTACTAGCAAATTTCTTCCAATTACTACTAAACTCGGCTGGCCTGCTCAAGATCCCACAGAGACTATGAACACTCAAAGCTCAACCACCATTGCTGATCTGATGAAAATCCTAAATGATGTTGTAACAAATCAAGCGGAAATTTTCAAGATATAGAACGAGGTGTTCTCCCTTTTAAAAGTTCTTACATATTAGTTATAAAGGGAACCAACATATGATCGCTCTAAAAACAAGGCTTCCGGTAATCCTTTCTATGTTACCGCTGGTGTTGATTTCTTTTCAAATATCCATAACTCCACCAACGACGACGAAGACAAATTACACACCCATGCTAAGCGCAAAAGGCTCCACCAGTCTAGCTTGGACGTTCACGAAATCTCGGAACAATTCTCACGAATTCATAAAGAAGAACCGTCCGTTTTGGCACGCTTCAATAAAGACTCTTACATTGAAAGGATAATGCCATTTTATAAACCCCTTTTAGAGGATTTACATTCTCGGATCTTAGCCGAAGTAACTGACCTGTCGGCTGCTGCTCTACTCAGCCAATCCGAGCCATTCCAGAATTAATAAGTTTGCAAGGGTATAAGTAAAAATGGGTATTCTTCCAATCCGAAACTCAACCTCCATCCTTCCATGAACGTTGTTGTTGAAGGAAGTAAAAGAAAAACCGAGGCATAACAACAAAGACATGCTTCTCCAGTTCTCCAGGCTCCTCCACAAAGGAAGGATAATCGAACCCGAAATGCAAAAATGTGGAATCAGCGTCAAAAAAATGACCAGACATACCCGGACTTCCCTCTTCCCATTGAGAAAGTGATCGTGTTACTAGAAGTCTGGATCCAAGATGGTGCAATCAAATTTCCATACGTCAAGAAAAAGCCGACTGAAGAAGAAATGGAGAATCCTTGTTATTGTTGCTTTCATAGGTTCGTCAATCATCCAACAAGTGACTGCAAGGTTTTGAAGCGCATCTTAAAGGAAAATGTCGAATCAGGAGAACTTAACCTGGGGACTGAAGGGGTGCACAGGGATCCTCTCTCAGTTAGGACAATTTCTTTCTGAACAACCTGTCAAAGAAGCGGTTCATGGTCGAACATATATGTGAAATATTTTATCCGTCGAAGGCACAAAGGAAAGACATGTTCACAATACTGAATTACATTGTGTCAGGGAGACTACTGTTCATTTTCGAAAATAATCCCTGGGCCTTCATCCATAGACAAGGAGATGCACGACCGTGGACTGCTTACCATAGTCGATCTCAAAGGAAACAAATTTGGAAGAATGTTTATCCACCATCAACATAATTCCACTGAATACTCTTAGATCCGCAGACATCGCTCGAAAAGAAGCTACTCATGTTCCCATCTCAATCAAGAATCATGAAGGAACGCTCATAGATGCTTATGGCTACATTACTCTCAAGATAAAAATAAATAGAAGCCAAGTTTTTTAGTCAAGGAAGATTCAGGATATGACATGATCCTCGGACGAACATGGATCCATGGATGCTGACAAAACGCCTTTGGTTTCACATCTCTCCAACGAAGAAGGTTCGATCCAGGGAATTTGGTGAGCGCTCCGTCTTCATGACACTGGGAGGAATTTCTGATGAGGTTGAAACACGAACCCGAAGAAGGTGCATTGACATTTCTCAAAATATTCTGTACTCAGGAAAGTTTCATTCCTCCTATGTCCATATCATATATTCTTCTACATGCTCTCCTAGCATGGGGACTCAATTATGCTAACAACTTAGCCGTTGCAAGACGTCATGAATGGATATCTTTACCACAACAATATTTTATCAAGTGGTCGCACCTCTTCGAATCGAGCATCTCAGTGGAATGTTCATTTTAAAGATGACATGCAATCATGACAAGGAATGTCTTGGATGTACTCTTGTTCAGTATTCAGGAATGTCCATTGCCGAATTATGGAAAAGTGCTGACGCCTGTACGAGCATGAAATCTCACACGTTGGAGGACTAATGAAGGAAAATCCAAACAGAAGATATTCAGGGCCAAGATGATCATGCCTAAGACGCTCTCTTAAGGGATCTGATGCATTCACCCTCAAGCATCTGAAGTTTGAAGCAGGATTTTCTTAATTTATTCGTGTTTTGATCAATCCCTCCAAAAAATATGTAATGCTTGCATTTAGTAATTGAACCTCTTTCAGCAATCAACATCAGTTTATTTAAATGAAAATCTTTATCAAACCAAAAGAAAATCCCTACAACAGTCAATCGCCTACTTTTCCAAGGCCAACTGAAAATAAAAAACTGCTCATCTCTCGGTGCCTTATTCTAAGAAGCCTTCAAATTGTACTCCCAATCAAAGAGTACACCTTCTATAATGGCGCCTCTAGCTTCAGCACAGATATATCAACGATGACACACTGATTTAACACCAGCACGATCAAAGTGTAACTGAATTTATCCCATGACAAGACTTCTGAAGCAGATGCAACATCATTCATCCATGGATGGCACAAACTCCTTCAACATACACCGGGGACTTGATCTTATTGGAGAAATCAATTCTATTTCAATAAATGTGTTGATGGTGGATTTTCATTTAAGGCTAAAATTGAAAAAGCCAAAACTATGCGCTAACATCCTGCAAAGGATAAAGCCACTGATAAAGTGGAGAATACTTCTTCACATAAACTTATAGCATTACCAATTAATGCATGACCAGCCTTGTATTTCCTGTACTACTCCATTCTCATTATTGGTGCGACATGACGACTGAGTGATCGCTCTCAGCAGAGCAACACGACTCTCCAAGCATTAAATAAGGAGGCATGTACGAAATACCCGTGCAGGCTATAACTCTCGGAGTGTTATACTAGCCCGACCGAGCATCTGGACTGTCCGTATCAGTCTCAGAAACGATCACGACCATCCTACTTCACCAGCATGATTGGATGGCTTAGATCGAATCCATAACCCTCAAGAAGGTATTGGAATGTTCAACACTGGCTCAATGCGGACCCCGCATGGTTGGCCTCCCCAAAAATGGTAGCATGGACGAGAAACCCTAAATTAGGGTTTGCAGCACATTACATGTGTCGCAAATCAGTCTCAACCATCCATCTTCGCAGGCATGGATGGAGGGTGTAGATGTAGATTCAAAGGGCCCAGAGCATGTCAACAAAAACACCGTGGGCCCGCCTACATACATGACCGATCGGTCAGGACCAAATATAGATGTTCGTCCCAATTCGTGCGCCCAAACAAGGCATGACGCACGGCTGGCAAAACCCTAATTAGGGTTTTCGATCACGAACGTCCATTTTTCACCTGATAGAATGAAGGGTCTAGGAGTCGATTAAGCAGGTCCAGTGAGTATCAACACGATCACTGTGGGCCCACATATCTCCACACCCGATCGGCCAAGGCATATCATGCCTGGTCGTCTCGATTCGCACGCCCAAACTAGGCGTGGTCACACCTCCCAATTGCAAACTAATCTCGACCACTCAACTTTGCCGGACAAATTGAGTGGCTCAGATCACGTTTATATGGGGTATTAAGGTATGGACGTGTACACCAGCCCGCCGTCTGTATACCATACTAATCGGCCAAGATCGACCAAGCTTAGTCGTCTCGAAACGCGCGCCCGAAGTTGGCATGACGCGCGACTTTTGCGGCACCGGATTTCTGTCGCAAATTGATATCAACTACTCAACTTCGCCGGACAAATTGAGTGGCTTAGATCAAACTTTCACGAGACAATGAGGTATGGGCGCCTACACCGGCATGCCGTCTACACGCGTGCACGATCGGCCCGACCAAAATTGCGTCCCAAGCTTGGTTTCGACAAAGATGAAGAGTGATGCTTGTGCACCTCTTCATAAACCCTAATTCCACTAACGGTCGCATATGAGTGTCTCAAAGATCATCTCGTCCGTTCAACTTCACCTGCTTGGTTATACAACCCTGGTCAGGAGTTAAATGGTCAATGAGGTGTTGTGGTGATTACCATCCGCCACTCTACCACACCAAGTGATCGGTCAAGTCAGGACTTACCTGTACAGCCCCAAACGATCACTTGAAGATAGCTAGACACGCATCTATTTTAAGACACTTAATCGTGACTTACTCCATTAAGCCTTAAAACAGCGATGCCTCATACATGCTGAATATATTCGATGCATAGAATTCACGTGATATTTTACAAGTATCAAATTCCAAATAACTTAGTTATTTAACCTAGCATTACATGCTACCTTCTGTGGGTCCCACGATCCACACGCTCGAGACATCAATCATGTCACAAACTGGGGGATACATACTGGGGTATTGGTCTGGCGGTTTACAGCGTGAAGCGCACAACGCGCCATCACAAGAACGTGTCAGGAAGTCATGGACGGTTAGTGATGATGGGAAAAGTGGGCAAGACTTATCGTGTAACACTAACACCCGCAACTCCACTACTCCATCACTCCACTTTCTCAACTTCCCACGAGATACGTGATTAAGGCTCAATGACTTGTATAAAAAGGTTCTCCTCCCTATTTCGACAGGACAACACAAAACAGAAGCAAGTGTTGATACAACCGTATTCAAACACCGGAACTGATAGCTTACATTCTCCAAGCCAGTTCATCTTTCTGATACAAGTCATACATAGCCAACACCTTCACAATCTCAACACATTCTTCGCTTCCCTTCCTAAGATCAACCCATCTCCTTCACTTTGTGACCGAAGCAAGTCTGGAATGGCCATTTCTTGGTTTAGGCCAGAATTGTACAGATTGATTTCTCGAATCACAAGCACTCCCGTGAAGTGCATTTGTTTAGGGTTTAGATTCATTCCTCATCCACACACCCCAAATTACCAAATTCGGCAGGAATAGTTTTCACCCATAAACAAAATGTTATCCACATAACAAGTTATTGCAACATGATGTGATTCCATGAAACTTCATCAACGGGTCTCTCTACATCACAAGCCCCTGCACGACTGAGGAACTTCCTCTCTTCACCGATCACATCCAGAATGGAAACCTCCGCTGTTATCTACCGCAACAATATTGATTCCTTGAAAAGGAACTTCACGGTAAAGGTTCGGGAAATTTTTGGTTAAACTCTACACCCTCATCTTAGGGACGCTCAACTCATCAATTAGTTCGTGAATGTAAAGGCTCACTGGATGAAGGAGTAAAGACTATGTCGATAATCATGGATCTAGCCTTTTCGGTCTGTGGAGAAACTCCGAACATAGTATCAGCATCAACAAGCATTTCTGAAGAAAATTCTATCGTGATCCAGCATCAACGACGGTCTCAGGGGCAACATCCTCATGACCAGCTTCATCAACTATCCGTTCCCTGAAGTGTTACTCGATGGATCAGACTTCTCCGAGCACTAATGATTCATATCAAGGTATGTAGAAATGAAATATGTTCACTTGACATTCTTTCTGAAGCTTGCACAACAGGCGGGCACAATCCCAAGTCTTCTACAAGATGTTCTCATCACCTCTACAAATGAGATACAACATACTTCGGCCCATGGGTTTACAAAAACGTACCAATGAGTGAGTAATATGACACTACTTCCTCAACGAAAGATGTCCATATATGTCTCTTCTACAACATACCAAAAGGGCATATCAATCGGACATATGAGCTGAAAGATATGGCCTCCACACTCAAGTTCATGGAATCTCAAAACTTGCACGGGATTACAAGTTACAAATGTGCACGCTTCGGTTGATGACCTAAACAACTCCAAATTGAGTGATTCTTTTCTCATATGATAACTCGATCACTTAGCTTCAAAATTTGGGGTCAAGCGCCGAATTCCAACGACGTATGAGGTTCCTACAGCCTCCAGAGCATACAACATTCAAGCAGAAATTCGTGGACGGGATTCATAACCTCTACAGTCGATCGATGTCCACCAGGTATTTTCGCTAAGTCCTTCATCAAGGTACCTCCTACTTCGACCATCTAGGAGTTCACATCAAGTTTTTTGTACCTTGGTCCTCTATCTAGGTCTTTCCAAAAGAAGGGAAAAAGAAAGGGAGAGATTTAACAAAATACTGGGGACTGACGGTCCACTGATCATGACGATCAGTTCACAGTCCAAGACTCGTGACTGGAACCAAGTTCACCCACGCTAACCATTCATCATAAAACGAATTCTACAACCAAGACATATAACCATGGTCATTACATCATCCCTTTTTGAGAGCAACCTCAGGTCCCGTGACCAAGATTTCAGAAGTGATGTTTCTACGACTGACAGAAACAAGATGGCACTGCAAGCACCATGCTCATGTATCAATCACGGGTCCTAATCTCAAATGTGTCAATGTCATTAAAATCCTTCACCAAGTGTTCAAGACATAAGCGAATGATCTAAAGACACAACAAGAGTGTTTTACAACAAGCTCGTCTGAGATGATTTTACACTGTCCCGCAAAAAGCAGCGATCTGGGAGAAACTGGTGAAGAATTTAGGGATGAGTCATATACCATTCTCTTCGTATGAATGTTCTCTACAACATGTCCAAAATTCACAACAATTGGATAAACGATCAAAGGGATGTGGCTGAAATATTGGACTACATGCCAGCTGAAAATTTTCTGAAAGTTTCCTGGAAGTTTACTGTTTCGTTGATTTCGGCCCTTAAACGTGATCAAAAGCCGAAACACTTCTTTGATAAGGCTTGGAAATTGTCTGGGGATGAAGAAACATGGGTAGATCACAAAAATCCGACATCGAACGAAGATTCTACAGCAATTTCAATGAAGACCTAACTTCTGAATTTTCTGATGAATTATGACGAAATTCTTCATTCATCCACATTGGATCAGGAGCTACACCATCAACGCAAAGCCGAACTTCATCTTCAGCCGATAGTCTCACTTGCTGAAGTCGGCGGTGCTTCTGCTGATGAGGGACGACTCCCAGATGATCGAGAGGCATACAATGTGTCAACTTTCCAGCGTCTCTGAAAGGTTGATTTACCTCGGTATGAGAATATGCAGAAGTCTTCATCTTTGTTTTTGGAACGTACCCCGGAAAAGCTAGAAGAGTGGTTGTAACTAGAAGTCACCACTACCTGAGGCGAAAGACATGGAGTCATGGATATACCAATAACAAACACGCAACAAAAACGGTAATAATCCAACTCTTACCTATTTACGATTTCACTAGCTGTAGTGATTATAACGTTAGAATTTCGAAAACTTGCTCGTTCCTTCAAACATGCAAAGACGAGCAAAACTACTTATTCAAAATCATGACTTGATGTTCATAAAACCGTGAACAACTCATGTGAATTTTAACATCCACTGGTTTTTCAAAAATTGGACAGACGTCCATTCTACAATTGTGAAAACTTACATACAGACATTATTTTACCATGTATAATTGTCTACTTTCAACAGTTTTTCAAAATCAAAACATTGGTTTTACAAAAATATATATATTTAACGTGAAACTCACGTAAGTTTGAAAAAAAATAATATATATATATATATATATTTGCTCCCTCGCACGAGCATCTGTCTTTGAAGCGAGAGTATATTTTCAAAGATTTCTGAAAGCTCGAAGATAAAAAATTTCATGTGTAGATGGGGAAAAACGATTTGCTGGTTTTTAAGGAATTGAGGAAACGACCGTACGGAGGAGAATCTTCGAACCGAGCGAAATGTTAAACCTCACACAGATGCACCGCTGCAAAGGGGGTGCTTTAGATTCAAGAGATCAATCTGTAGTACTCCGGCCTAAATCAAGACAATGACCGTTCCAGAGTAAATTCGATCACAAGAGAGGATGGGTTGATCTGTAGGAGGGAAGCTGGGAAATGTGTGGAATCAATGGTAATCAAAGATTGTGGGCGTGTGAATTCTGAATATGATAAGCTCTGAATGATTGAAATTTCTCAATTGAGAGTAGTTTCTCAATTGATGAGTTGATGATCTCGTGTTGTCGATGAGACGTGAGATTGATGATACTGTTGATGCTGATTCAATCATGATTCAGAGACTTATTTATATTGTTGGAATTGGAGACACCATGATCCCATGAAGTGTGACAGTTGATGGAATCAAGGAGTGGGGAAGTGGAGATCGTGTTTGAAACCAGTTGTTCAACGTGTGAAGACTTGAGTCGATTTTCCACCCACTACCTCGTGAATTCCTTCAACTGATTGCACGACTTGCTCACATTCCATCGTGTGTTTGAACACACATGCCGTAGAACGCCAGACCAAAACCCTAAGTGATATCCCCCAAAGTGACACGATTGATGTCTCGTGGTTTGTTAGTCAATTGATGACTTCGTGGTTTGATGGGATGATGAATCCATGTAGTTGCTGAGTTGAACATGATGTTCTGAAACTCATGAATTGAACATTTCATGAGACAGAGGTATAGTTCTTACGATGAAATGTGCAAGTATTGCTCATTCGATGGATCGTTGGATATTGATTGTTGAACCAATATTCCTTGGTTTCAGCAAATATTTATCATCTGAGCAAGTGTTGCTCATGTGATGAATTTTTGAATATTTGATCGTCTGAGAAAGTGTTTCTCATCTGATGGATTATTGGCAGCGTGACCAAAATATTAATTAAAGTACTGGTTTTTGAACCGAGCATAATTAATAAGATTAACGACCATGAGGTCGTCGTAAAATTATTAAGGTTGGAATCTGGAATGATGATCCTTGGATTCAGAAACCCTAATTTGATCAATTGATGATCAATTCATGGTTCTTCAGAATTTTAACCACGGGACGAAAGAGGGAGCGACTACATGGGACCGTGGATCAACCATGTAGTTTCCATATTCTCACATGATCAAATACGAAGAACTCCTGAAGAGTTGACGATTTGTTGGTGGAAGAATGATTAAATGCTGGCTTAATCATTTATTCAAAAATGCTCGTCTGAGCCTTAGGTGACAAAACCTAATTAATTATGACGAGGCGAGGGACCGACCATGGAGTCATGAAACCGGCCCTGGTTTTTCATGTAACCGCCTGACGATCACTTCATGAAAATCCAAAGTGTTTGGAAGAGTTTTGGACCTAATACGAGCAATTGTGCAAATTAGGTCAAAACTGTGAAAATTGATGGGACCGACTTCTGTGAGCCAAAGAGCCAATCTTGGTCGGTCAAGATAGCGTGCTCGTGTCCCCAAGGCGTCCGCGTCTTAGTCCTAAGAATTTTGATATTTTCTGGCGTGCAATTGAACATCCATTCGAGAAATATGCCAAAATTAGGGTTTTGACGAAACTGGGGAAAACACCATGAGATGATGAAAAATAATTATAAAATAAGGAATGAGGAGGCATGGGACAGCCGTGGTCAAGGCATGGTCGGCCGGTCGTGACCACGGTCCCGTGGTGCCCTTTCCTTAATTTTATAATATTTTGATGATTTTATGAAAAATTCATGAATTTTGAGAAATTGGATGAATTTAGGGAGTTTCAATGAATTGAAGGAGTTTTCATGAGTTCATGGAAGCAAAATATTAAAATAATAAAAACACGGGCGTTTGGGACCATGGAGGCATGGTCGGCCGGCTATGGACTGGTCCCACGAGTTTTTCATAATTTTTTAATATTTTTAGGTATTTTTGACGATTTGAGGGAATTTTTCCTAATTTGAGAGAAATACCATAAAACCAAGGAATTTGATGAATTCAAGGAAAAATAGGATAAATAATAATAAAATAATAATAAAGCAAAGGGCGTGTGGGACCGGCTAGGGCATCGCCAGCTGGCTAGTGGCCCGGTCCCACAAGTTTTTATAATTTTATTTTATTATTATATGATGATTTGTGCAAAAAATACCATGAAATCAAGGAGTTTTTTCATGAAATTAGAGAAATAATAATAATAATAATAATAAAATAATAAGAAACCGTGGGGTGTGGGGCCGGCTGGGACCAAGGCATGGCCGGTTGGCCAATGGTCACGCCCCACACTCCTTTCCTTAATTTTATATTATTTGTTATGGATTTATGGAAGTACCATGAAACCTAGGAGCTTCCTCGAGACGAAGGAGATTTGATCAGATGAGAGAATTTTCATCAAATCATGGAAAATAATAAAAATGTATTAAAAATATAAAACTGGCACGGTCGGTAGGTCATGTGTCTGTGTTCCCAGCACCTTGGTCAATATTTTTAATTATTTATTATTTTCTTCCCCATTTTGCATAGGTTCATCGTTTCGTTGTATTTTGAAATACTCGTTCATGCGGTGACTGTTAGTGTATCGTCGTCGAATACACTTTCACCATTTGAATCGGGGCTTACTTAGAGGTAGCTCAGACGCCCGGTTGTTTATTATTTATTACTAATTGTGGAATTCAGTGGAGAACAATTCACAAAACTGAGTAATAAGATGTTTATTATTAATTCATAGGATCAGCTGAGGATTCGGCTACGAATTCAGAATACTAAAGTGAGCATTACCATTCCATGGGATCGTAGATTCGACCATAGAATCGGAGTAATTAAGATTTATCTATTACCATTTATGAGACCAGTTGTGGATTCGATCATGAAATCGGAGTAATTAGATAATATAGTTATTGCTATTCTATGAGATCAAGCCGTGGATTCGATCATAGAATCAGAACAATTGTTTATTGCCATTCTGTGGGACCAGTCGCACATTCGACCATGGAATAGGAGCAATTGTTATTGCCATTCCATGGGACCAGTCGTGGATTCGACCATGGAATAAGATCAATTGTTATTGCCATTCCATGGGACCAATCGTGGATTCGACCATGGAATAGGAGCAATTGTTATTGCCATTCCATGGGACCAGTCGTGGATTCGACCATGGAATAGGAGCAATTGTAATTAGGAATAATTAACTTTCTGGCTCTATACTAGCAGAGCAAGCTTTCTAGGAGCATTAATTATCCCGATATGAGCTTGTCAGTAAGTCATATCCTTTATATAGTCAGGGTAAACTCGTTGTTTGTTCCTGAAGATGTTATCATTCTATACTAGCAGAGCAAGTTGTATAGGAGCCGTCCATCTCGTGATACTATATAGAAATAATCACTGAAAGTATTCAGTATTCATGAGATATATCGTTGTCCAGTCGTGAGACTACATATCTACATGTACTCTGAGAGAAAGTACTCTCCGTTGAGAATTCGATGAGAGACCCGCGTCTCGATACTCAGTCTGATTGCTGGATCAGAGCTTCGTATAATTATGAGTTTACGATTTTATCCCTTGTCGAAAATCCACCATCTACAATAAGTCCCCTGCTTACAGAGGAAAGTTTTGTTCCTCAGTCAGCATTTAATGGTGATTTTTCGGCCATAAATAATAATACCAGTAATTGAACTTAGTCGTAAGTTGAGACGTTACCGTATTTAGAGAGCATGAGCAAACCACGAATTGATAAAGTCTTCAATGTCATGATTGGAGCGTCATTTGATGAGCATAAATTGGTGTTGAACCACTGGTTTGGACGACGAGTCCATGGTCGGTTAGGATTCGCGGGCCGGGCTAAATAAGTAAATCCTTGTTTTATGAATAGACGCTCGTTCGTTCGTTAGTTTAAGGAACAAACAAAATATACCTGAGTCTAATGACATAAAATTCGTCTATGAGCTTTCACGAAAATCGGAATTTATATTTTAAATATGTGAGATTTCACAAAGTGGAATAAACTCTCGTTTCGAAGGTGGATGCTCGTACGAGAGAAAAGTTATTTTTTTTATAGACGTGCGTCTGTTAGTAATAAAATTTTGTTTATGATCCTTCATGAAATTTTTTATCTTCGAGCTTTCGTAAATCTTTGAAAATATACTCTCGCTTCAAAGACAGATGCTCGTGCGAGGGAGCAAAAATAGATAGATATATTTTTCAAATTTACGTGAGTTTCACGTTGAATATATATATTTTGTAAAATCAATGTTTTGATTTTGAACAATTGTTGAAAGTAGACAATTATACATGGTGAAATAATGTCTATATGTGAGTTTTCATAATTGCAGAATGGACGTATGTACATTTTTGAAGATCAGTGAGTGTTCACATAGTAAAAATTTACGTGGGTTGTTCACGGCTTTATGAAAATCAAGTCATGATTTTTGAGCAATTGCTGAAAGTAAGCAATTGTATACGTGATGAAATAATGTATGTATGAGTTTTGCGATTTTATAGTGTATGCACACATGTAGAAAATCAGCGAATGGTCACATGAAATGTTATGTGAATTATTCATAGTTTCACACAAAGTCAGGTGTTGACTTTAAATAATGAATTTTTCTCGTCTTGGCAAGTTTGAAGAAGCGAGCAAGTTTTTCGAGGTTTTTACGTTATTATCACTAGATTCTTGAAACCGTAAATAAGTAAGAGTTGAGGATTACCATTTTTGTTGCGTGTTTGTTATTGGTATATCCATGACTCCATGCCTTGCGCCTCAGATAGTGGTGACTTCTGGTTACAGCCACACTTCGGGATCTTCCGTGGAGCGCTCCAAAAATATCAAGTCAAAGATGAAGACTTTTGCGGATGCTCATACTAAGGAAAATCAACCTTTCAGAGACACTGGAAGCTGGCATATTGTATGTCTCTTGATCATCCGAGAGTCGTCCCTCATTAACAGAAGCACCGCCGACTTCATCAAGTGAGTCTATCGGCTGAAGATGAAGTTCGGCTTTGTGTTGATGGTGTAGCTCCTGATTGGATGAATGAAGAATTTCTTCATCAGAAAATTCGGAAGTTAGGTCTTCGTTGAAATTGTTGTAGAATCTTCGTCCGATGTAGGATTTTCGCGTTCGACCCATGTATCTCATGCCCAGAAAATTTCAAAACTTTCTCAAAGAAGCCTTTTGAGTTCCGAGCATGTTTAGGATGTGAAATCGACGAAACTGTAAACTTCCAGGAGACCTTCAGAAAATTTTCAGCTGGCATGTGGTCCAATGTTTTGGCCACAACTCTTTGCTCGTTTCTCCAATTGTTTTGAATTTTGGATATGTTGTAGAGGACCTTCATACGAAAAGAATGGTATATGACCCATCCCTCGATTCTTCACCAATTTCTCCCAGATCGTCGGTTTGTACAGGATAGTATAAAATCATCTCAGCCGAGCTTGCTGTAAAACACTCATGTTGTGTTCTTAGACCATTCGCTTGTGTATTGAACGGTTGGTGAAGGATTTTAATGTCGTTTATTCGATTGAGATCAGGACCCCTTGATTGATACATGATCATGGTGCTTGCAGAGCCATCTTGCTTCGGTCAGTCGTAGAAATATCGCTTCTGAAACCCTGGTCATGGGACCATAGCCGAGGTTGCTCTTGAGAGGGGATGATGTAATGACCACGGTTTCATGTCCCGATGGTATAATTACTTTTATGATGAATGATTAGCACATGAGAGTCTGGTTCCACGAGTCTTGGACTGTGAAACTGGTCGTCATGATCAATGGATCATCAGTCCCCAGTATTTTGGTTAGATCTCTCCTCTTCATTTTCTCTTCTTCTGGCAAGACTTGGATAGAGGACCCAGGTAGAAAAATTGATGTAAATACCTAGATGGTCGAAGTTAGAGGTACCTTGATGAAGTACTTAGTGGAAAGACCTGGTGGACACCGATCAACTGTGGAAGTCATGAATACCGTCTAAGAATTGCTGCTTGCATATTGTACGCTCTGGAAGATGTAGGAACCTCATACGACGTCGGAATTTGATGCTTGACCCCAACTTTTGAATATAAGAGACTGAGTTATCCCATGAGATAAGAATCACTCAATTTGGAGTTGTAGAGGTCATCCAACGAAGCGTGCACATTTGTAATTTTTAATCCCGTACAAATTTTTCAGATTTCGTTGACCTGACGGTAAAGGCCATATCTTTCAGCTCGTACGTCAGATTGATGCGCCTTTTTGGTAGGTTGTATAAAAGACATAGACGAACATATTTTGTTGAAGAAGTATCGTCTCATTCCTCACTCGTTGGTACGTTTTTGTAAACCCATTTGCTGAAGTATGTTGTATCTCATTTGTAGAGGTGATGAGAACATCTTGTAGAAGACTTTGGTGTTGTGCCCGCCCATCGTGTAATCTTCAGAAAGAATTTCATGTGAGAATATTTCATGTCTACACGCCTTGATATGAATCATTAGTGCTTCGAGAAGTCCGTTTCCTCGAGCAATACTTCAGAGAATGGTTAGTTGATGGAGCCTTGTCATGAGGATGTTGCTCCTGAGACCGTTGTTGGTGTTGAGACCATGAATTATTATACTCCAGATATCGTTGTCGATGCTAAGATCATGGATGGTGTTCCTCTAGAGATTATTGTTGATGTTGATACCATGGTTGAAGTTGCTCTAAAGACCTAAAAGGCTAGAACTATGATTATAGATATAATTTTTGTTCCTTCATCCAGTGAGCCTTTTACGTTCACGAACTAGTTAGTGAGTTGAGAATCCGGTATACTGGGAGTTCAACCTGAGTGCTCTTGAAAGCATGACTGTATCGTGAAGCGGCTTTGTAAGTGAATCCACGTTGTTGTGGAAGATAGCAACAGAAATCTCCGTTCTAGATCGGTGAAGGGAACAAGTTCCTCAGTCATGTAGGATTTTGTTATGTAGATAAGTCTCGTCGATGAAGTTTCACGGAATCACCTCAGGTTTCCCAGTGTATGTTGAAGGAGTTGGTAACATTCATGTGTGAATGATGTTGCATCTGCTTCATAAGTCTTATAATGAGATAATGAAGACTTATCGAATGTAGTGCCGTGTTGGTGTTGAATCAGTGTCAAGGTATTTGTGTTGAATACAGAGGCGCCATTATCGAAGGTGTACTCTTTGATTGGGATTACAATTTTGAAGGCTTCTTAGATGATTGAGCGTTGAAGCGTCATACCCCTTGAGCATGTCTTAGGTTTGGTCGTCTGGGCCCCGACTTTCTTCTGTTGATTCAGCATTCCTTCGTTGCAGCAGTGGGATTCAACACTTGTGCAGAAGTCAGAGCTTTCTAATTTTGTGGCATACATGGACGCTCCTGCAAGGCTATGTAGAAACTCCCAAAGTTTTCTTTGCCATGTTTGGACATCATCTCAGCAATGAACGTCTCAGTGATCGATTCAGAGAAATGTCAGATTCAACCACTTGGTAAAATACTAATGCGGTGAAGTTACCATTCATAACGTCTTGCAGAGATGCTAGAAGAATTAAGTCCCCATGCTACATAGCATGTGAGGAAATAAATGACGTAGACACGGGAGGAGTGAGACTTGCCTGAGTGTGGAACCTCTTGATGAATTTCTATGTATCTTTTGCAGGTTTTTGCTTCAATCTCGTCAAAGTTCGAAATTCCTCCAAGTGCTCTGATGATGGAATGTCCGTCAAATCTTCTGGATCAGAATTTTCTTTGTTGGAGAGATATGTAACCAAAGGCGCTTTGTAAGTACCCATCTTTTCAGCATGGATCCACGCTCTTCTGAATGACGTTTCATATCCTGGATCTTCCTGATTATGTGAAACTTGGTTTCTGTTCAGGTTGAACTTATGTTCACTTTGAGAATGATGCAGCCATAAGTATTTCCGAGCCCTCCTTGAAGGTCTCTTATTGAGATGGATCATGACTATCTTCTTGTCGAGTGATGCATGTGGATCCGATGGTTTTCAATGGAATGTTGTTGATGGCGGTGTCAGCATCGATCAACGTTCTTCCCAATTCGTTTCTTCTGAGATTGACTGTGGTAAGCAGTCCCAAGTCGTACACCTCTTGGTCCGTGGATGGAGGCTCAAGAAGTATTTTCGGAATGGACTTCTTGACATGATGTGTTCAGTGCTGTGAACATGTCTCTCCTTTGTGCATTCGACAGATAGCGCAATTCACGTTCGACCAGGATTGAACTGCCTCTTTGATAGGTTGTTCAGAGAGACTGTAAAGCTTCTGATTGGGAGAGGACTCTTGTGTACTCCTTCAGTCCCTCGTTGAAGATATTGTGGATCAACCTTCTCTTTAAAAATTTGCTTCAAAATATTGCAGTTACTTGTTGGATGATTTGATGAATCTATGAAGGTGATAGTACCTGGGTTTCTTCATTTTTCTTCAGTTGGCTCTCTACGATGAGCAGCGATTTGATTGCACCATCTTGATCCCAGACTTCTAGTAACTCGATCACTGCTTCATGATAAGTTTGAGTATGTCCGATCATCTTCCCGTTTGTTAATGTCGGATCGAGGTTTGTGTAAGATTGATTATCCTTTCTTGATGCTTTTGTAGGATGAGGTATTGGAGGTCTCATGTTTGAGCAGGAACTTTCCTTTTTCTTGAGCAATAACGTTCATGGAAGGTTGGACGTTGTATCGTTTGTTGATCAGGCATTGGCTGCTCCGAGGTTCCTCGACCTTGTAGACTTTGCTCAGCAAAGCAGGTGTAGTAGTCACTGATCGTTTGGCACCTTCATGAAGTTCTGAGAGAGTCTGGAGTCGCAGAGAAAGGCTCTGTAGATTGGGATCATTTCGTTTTGTTAATGCTCTCCTAGTGCCTCCAGGGATCGAGAGACGTGTTCTCGAGCGCTCCATGTTCCGTTATATAGTGCGAATGTTGGGGAAGTGTAACCCTTCGGGAAAGAAATTATTTGCGTAGAAATAGGGTATGAAGGTTGATAACGATGAACAGATGATGCTTTGTCTTTTCCTCGATCCTCCATGAAGCGTTTCAGGTCCTCACGAGCGATGAAGCCTGCAAGTTCCTTTGCTGGAGAGTCATCTGCAGCTTTGCAGAATTCTTCATCTTGTACAACATGGATTGGAGAGATTTCAGGATCAGCAGTTGAAGATGTTTCTTTAGCTTCTCCTTTTTCGCGCTGAGGCTGAGTTCGTTCAGACGCAAACTTGTCTATGAGAGTTTTGAGATAAGCATACAACTCTTTCTGTGTTGCAGCCAAGTCAGTTTGAACCTTCATGAGATCAAGCTGATTTCCTCTGGTTTCTTCAGGAGACCAACCGAAGAGTGGATTGTTGATGGCGCCAGTGTCGTCACTTGCAGGGGCGATCTCTGGAGCACCAGTGCTTGGAAGAGTGACAGTAACATGTGACGTGATATTGCTGGCCGGAGGAGTGGTGTTAGCGCTACCACTAGAGCCTGCAACGTTAATAGGAGTAGTACTTGCTGGGAGTACCACTAGGACTTGCAATGTTAGAGTTGGGTGTTGAACCCGGATTGGTAACTGAACCATACCTAAGACCGACCATCCTGCCGAATTGAGATTGCAACCGAGAGAATGATCTCCCACTGTGGTCGCCAATCTGTAGATGGGGAAAAACGATTTGCTGGTTTTTAAGGAATTGAGGACGACCGTACGGAGGAGACTCCTCGAACCGAGCGAAATGTTAAACCTCACACAGATGCACCGCTGCAAAGGGGGTGCTTTAGATTCGAGAGATCAATCTGTAGTACTCCGGCCTAAATCAAGACAATGACCGTTCCAGAGTAAATTCGGTCACAAGAGAGGATGGGTTGATCTGTAGGAGGGAAGCTGGGAAATGTGTGGAATCAATGGTAATCAAAGATTGTGGGTTGTGAATTCTGAATATGATAAGCTCTGAATGATTGAAATTGCTCAATTGAGAGTAGTTGCTCAATTGATGAGTTGATCTCGTGTTGTCGATGAGACGTGAGATTGATGATACTGTTGATGTGATTCAATCATGATTCAGAGACTTATTTATATTGCTGGAATTTTAGACACCATGATCCCATGAAGTGTGACAGTTGATGGAATCAAGGAGTGGGGAAGTGGAGATCGTGTTTGAAACCAGTTGCTCAACGTGTGGAGACTTGGTCGATTTTCCACCCACTACCTCGTGAATTCCTTCAACTGATTGCACGACTTGCTCACATTCCATCGTGTGTTTGAACACACGTGCGTAGACCGCCAGACCAAAACCCTAAGTGATATCCCCCCAAAGTGACACGATTGACGTCTCGTGGTTGTTAGTCAATTGATGACTTCGTGGTTTGATGGGACGATGAGTCCATGTAGTTGCTGAGTTGAACATGATGTTCTGAAACTCATGAATTGAACATGTCATGAGACAAAGGTATAGTTCTTACGATGAAGTGAGCAAGTATCTCATTCGATGGATCGTTGAATATTGATTGTTCAACCAATATTCCTTGGTTTGAGCAAATATTGATCATCTGACCAAGTGTTGCTCATGTGATGAATTGTTGAATATTTGATCGTCTGAGCAAGTGTTGCTCATCTAATGGATTATTGGCAGCGTGACCAAAACATTAATTAAAGTACTGGTTGTTGAACCGAGCATAATTAATAAGATTAATGACCATGAGGTCGTCGTAAAATTATTAAGGTTGGAATCTGGAATGATGATCCTTGGATTCAGAAACCCTAATTTGATCAATTGATGATCAATTCATGGTTCGTCAGAATTTTAACCATGGGACGAAGGAGGAAGCGACTACATGGGACCGTGGATCAACCATGTAGTTTCCATATTCTCACGTGAGCGAATACGAAGAACTCCTGAAGAGTTGACGATTTGTT
Organism: Papaver somniferum; assembly: GCF_003573695.1. Lineage (NCBI taxonomy): Eukaryota > Viridiplantae > Streptophyta > Magnoliopsida > Ranunculales > Papaveraceae > Papaver > Papaver somniferum. The sequence goes on along the minus strand of NC_039364.1, from coordinate 94,083,940 downwards.
GGTGGAAGAATGATTAAATGCCGGCTTAATCATTTATTCAAAAATGCTTGTCTGAGCCTTAGGTGAGAAAACCTAATTAATTATGACGAGGCGAGGGACCGACCATGGAGTCATGAAACCGGACCTGGGTTGTCACGTGACCGCCTGACGATCACTTCATGAAAATCCAAAGTGTTTGGACCTAATACGAGCAATTGTGCAAATTAGGTCAAAACTGTGAAAATTGATGGGACCGGCTTCCGTGAGCCAAAGAACCAATCTTGGTCCGTCAAGATAGCGTGCTCGTGTCCCCAAGGCGTCCGCGTCTCAGTCCTGAGAATTTTGATATTTTCTGGCGTGCAATTGAGCATCCATTCGAGAAAATATGCCAAAATTAGGGTTTCGACGAAACTGGGGAAAACACCATGAGATGTTGAAAAATAATTATAAAATAAGGAATGAGGAGGCGTGGGACTGCCGTGGTCAAGGCATGGTCGGCCGGTCGTGACCACGGTCCCGTGGTTCCTTTTCCTTAATTTTATAATATTTTGATGATTTTATGAAAAATTCATGAATTTTGAGAAATTTGATGAATTTAGGGTGTTTCCATGAATTGAAGGAGTTTTCATGAGTTCATGGAAGCAAAATATTAAAATAATAAAAACACGGGTTGTGGGACCATGGAGGCATGGCCGGCCGGCTATGGACCGGTCCCACGAGTTTTTCATAATTTTTTAATATTTTTAGGTATTTTTGATGATTTGAGGGAATTTTTCCTAATTTGAGAGAAATACCATAAAATCAAGGAATTTTATGAATTCAAGGAAAAATAATAATAAAATAATAAAGAAAATGGCGTGTGTGACCGACTAAGGCATGGCCGCCCGGCTAGGGGCCCGGTCCCACAAGTTTTTATTATTTTATTATTATATGATGATTTGTGCAAAAAATACCATGTAATCAAGGAGTTTTTTCATGAAATTAGAGAAATAATAATAATAATAATAATAATAATAAGATAATAAGGAACCATGGGGTGTGGGGCCGTCTGGGACCAAGGCATGGCCGGTTGGCCAATGGTCACGCCCCACACTCCTTTCCTTAATTTTATATTATTTGTTATGGATTTATGGAAGTACCATGAAACCGAGGAGCTTCCTCGAGACGAAGGAGATTTGATCAGGTGAGAGAATTTTCATCAAATCATGGAAAATAATAAAAATGTATTAAAAATATAAAACTAGCGTGGAACTGACCACGGCACGGTCGGTAGGTCGTGTGTCCGTGTTCCCAGCACGTTGGTCAATATTTTTAATTATTTATTATTTTCTTCCCCATTTTGCATAGGTTCATCGTTTCGTTGTATTTTGAAATACTCGTTCGTGCGGTGACTGTTAGTGTATCGTCGTTGAATACACTTTCACCATTTGAATCGGGGCTTACTTAGAGGTAGCTCAGACTTCCGGTTGTTGATTATTTATTACTAATTATGGAATTTAGTGGAGAATAATTCACAAAACTGAGTAATAAGATGTTTATTATTAATTCATAGGATCAGCTGAGGATTCGACTACGAATTCAGAATAATAAAGTGATCATTACCATTCCATGGGATCGTAGATTCGACCATAGAATCAGAGTAATTAAGATTTATCTATTACCATTTATGAGACCAGTTGTGGATTCGATCATGAAATCGTAGTAATGAGATAATATAGTTATTGCTATTCTATGAGATCAAGCCGTGGATTCGATCATAGAATCAGAACAATTGTTTATTGCCATTGCGTGGGACCAGTCGCAGATTCGACCATGGAATAAGAGCAATTTTTATTGCCATTTCATGGGACCAGTCGTGGATTCGACCATGGAATAAGATCAATTGTTATTGCCATTCCATGGGACCATTCGTGGATTCGACCATGGAATAGGACCAATTGTTATTGCCATTCCATGGGACCAGTCGTGGATTCGACCATGGAATAAGAGCAATTTTAATTAGGAATAATTAACTTTGTGGCTCTATACTAGCAGAGCAAGCTATCTAGGAGCATTAATTATCCCGATATGAGCTTGTCGGTAAGTCATATACTTTATATAGTCAGGGTAAACTCGTTTTTTGTTCCTGAAGACGTTATCGCTCTATACTAGCAGAGCAAGCTATTTAGGAGCCGTCCATCTCGTGATATTATATAGAAATAATCACTGAAAGTATTCAGTATTCATGAGATATGTCGTTGTCCAGTCGTGAGACTACATATCTACATGTACTCTGAGAGAAAGTACTCTCCGTTGAGAATTCGATGAGAGACCCGCGTCTCGATACTCACGTCTGATTGCTGGTTCAGAGCTTCGTATAATTATGAGTTTACGATTTTATCCCTTGTCGAAAATCCACCATCTACATCATGAAAGCTCATAAATAAAATTTTATTACTAACAGATGCACGTCTGTTCAAAAAATTCTCTCGTACGAGCATCCACCTTTGAAACGAGAGTTTATTCCACTTTGTGAAATCTCACATATTTAAAAAAAAAAAATTGTTTTTCGTGAAATCTCATAGACAAAATTTTTATCATTAGACTCGGGTTTATTTTGTTTGTTTCTTAAACTAACGAACGAACGAACGTCCGCGCTAAAACAGATTTCCTTTCTTGGGCCCGGACCCGTGAATCCTAAATCGACCAAGGTTTCATCACCAAATCAGCGGTGCTACACAATTTACGCTCGTTAGACGATGCTCTATCATACCACTGGGATCTTCGTTCAAGCCATGGTTCGCTCACGAAATCGAAAATCCGGTAACATCCTATCTTACGACTAAGTTCAATTACTTATTTCGTCTATAACTAAAAAAAAATCACCATCCAGTGTTGACTGAGGAACATGACTGTCCCTCACTAAGCAGGGGACTTAATGTAGATGGTGGATTTTCGGAAAAGGCTAAAATCGTAAAACCATAATTGTACATGCTCCTGATCCAGCAATCAGATGAGTATTGAGGCTCATGTCTCTCGTTGAAGCATGAAAGCTCATGCCACAAGAATCTCTGACTGAATATATTGTCTCTCAGAGCATACGTGAATATGCAGTCTCTCAACTGAGGCAACGACATATCTCATGAATACTGAGCAATTTCAGTAATTACTTTTATATATAATCGAACGATTGGACTGCTCCTAGACAGCTTTCCTCCTAGTAAAGAGCAATAACGTCTTCAGGATGTAACAATGTTTTCCTTGACTATATAAAAGACATGTGTATAGAACCATTATGATTGGACGGCTCCTAGATAGCTTGTCTGCTAGTATAGAGCGATAACGTCTTCAGAATGCAACAACGTGTTTTCCCTGACAATACTATACATAATAAACATGACATTTCAACTAGCTCATATCACCCAATCCTCTAATAATTAATGCTCCTAGACGGCATGCCTGCTAGTATAGAGCCATCAATTAATTATTTCCAATCCTTAAATTCATTAACTGAATATTCGGAAATATTCTACGTTCTTCATAATATTCCATTACTTCAATCTGTGGTTCTTCCCAGCAGAATTCCATGAGCTAGTGATAAATATTCAATTTACGGGCATCTGAGCCACCATCGAATAAGCCCCGAGAAAATAGTGCAAACGTATTCAGTAATAAATGCACTAACGAGCACCTGAATGCACGAACGAACATTCAATAACACGAAGTAACGATCAAACCGTGGAGAAAATAATAATAATAAAATACCTAAAGGAGGCGTCTAAGGGGACCCAGCCCACTGACCGGCCGGTCACGCCGCCGTGGTCGGTCCCACGTTTCTCCCTTTATTTTGTCATATTTTATTATTTTTCCTTGATCCCATGAAAATCCCTTAATTTCATGAAACCCCTTCGTTTCATGGCATTTCCTTCACATTAAGGAAATTATACAAAAATTACATAAAAAAATAGGAAAGGTGTCACAGGACCGTGGTCACTAGCCGGGCGGCCATGCCCTAGCCGTGACCGGTCCCACACCTTGTAATTCTTTATTTTATTAATTATTTTCATCATCTCATGGAAATCCCTTCATTTCATGAAACTCCTTCGTTTCATGGTATTTCCTTCACATTAAGGAAATTATACAAAAATTACATAAAATTAGGAAAGGTATCACGGGACCGTGATCACTAGCCGGCCGGCCATGCCCTAGCCGTGACCGGTCCCACACCTTGTAATTCCTTATTTTATTAATTATTTCCATCATCTCATGGAAATCCCTTAATTTCATGAAACTCCTTCGTTTCACGGTATTTCCTTCACATTAAGGAAATTATACAAAAATTACATAAAATTAGGAGAGATGTCACGGGACCGTGGTCACTAGTCGGCCGACCATGCTCTAGATGTGACTGGTCCCACACCTTGCAATTCCTTATTTTATTAATTATTTCCATCATCTCATGGAAATCCCTTAATTTCATGATATTTCCTTCAAATCATGAAAATAATATAAAATTAGGGGAGACTCACGGGACCAGGCCCTGGCCGGCCGACCATGCCCAAGCCGGTCCCACACACCCTTATTTTATTATTATTAATATTATTTGTTTCCCCCATCTCATGGAAACTCCTTCACTTCAAGGAAACTCCTTGATTTCAACAAAACTCCTTGATTTCAACAAAACTCCTTGGTTTCAACAAACTCCTTGATTTCATGATATTTCCCTAAAATCATGAAAAATAATATAAAATTAGGAAAACTGTCATGGGACCGGGTTCTTTGGCCGGCCAGCCATGCCTTGGCCAAAGCCGGTCCCACACTTCATGATTCCTTAATTTATTATTATTATTTCCTTCATCTTATGAAGTTTTCCTCAGTTTCAGCAAAATCCTTGATTTCATCACATTTTCTCAAAATGTTGCTCAAACGCACATCAGAAAATATCAAAATTCTCAGGACTGAGACACGGACACTCTGGCGACGTGTGCATGTTACCTTGACCGACCAAGGTTGGATCTTTGGCTTGCAAGAGGCCGGTCCCACATACTTTCACCATTTGAACTAATTTGGTCATATTAGGTTCAAACTCTTCCCAACAATTTTGGAATTTCATAAAACGATCGTCAGTCGATCCCGTGACCAACCAGGGCCGGTTTCATGACCCCTTGGTCGGTCCTTCATCTCTTCATAATTTATTAGGTTTTATCACCTAAGGTTCAGACGAACATTATTTGAATAAATGATTAAACCAGCATTTAATCATCTTTTCGCCAACTGGTCTTCAAGAGACTTGGTATTTTTTTCATTCGAGCATCTCCATGGTTTATTTTCAATAAACCATCAATTGATCGAACTAGGGTTTCGAGTCTAAGGTTCATAATTCCATATTCGAACGCTAATAATTTTAGGACGATCTCATAATCAACATTTTATTAATTATACTCGGTTCAGTTGCCAGTATCTTAAAAATAATATTTTATTTGGTCATATTACCAATAATTCATCAAACGAGCAATATTTGCTCAAATGAGCAATATTTGCTCAGACTAAGGAATATTGGTTCAACTATCAATATATCCATCGAATGAGCAATATTTTCTCACCTCAACTATCAACATTTATTCGAAAATTATACTTCTGTCTCAACAGACACGTTCAATTTATGAGTCTCAGAACATTTGCAAATCACGTTCAACTCAGCAATACAAGGACTCATCGTCCCATGAAGTCAGCAACTGACTAACTAAATACACGTTTGCCTTGCAGATTCCACAATCACGAGACATCAATCGTGCTACATGGGGGGATATTAACTAGGGTTTTGGTATGGCGGTCTACGACACGTGTGTTCATACACACAATTAAAATGTGAGAAAGTCGTGCAATCAGTTGAAAGATTTAACAAAGTAGTGGGTAGAAAATCAACCAAGTCTTCGCACGATGAGCAACTGGTTTTAACACGATTTCCACTTCCACACTCTTTGATTCCAGCAACTGTCACACTTCATGGGATCAAGTTGTTTATAATTCTAACAATATAAATAAGTCTCTGAATCATGATTAAAAACAGGACAATCTTTCGTCAAACATACAACACGAGATTGACAACTCAACGTATGAGCAATTACTCTCAATAGAGCAACATCAATCAATCAGAGCTTATTTTATTTCTTTACACAGAATACATAACACACCTACAATCTTCGATCACTATTGATCTTACACATTTCTCAGCTTCCCTCCTACAGATCGACCCATCCTCTCTTGTGACCTAATTGACTCTGGAATGTCCATTGTCTTGGTTTAGGACGGAGTTCTACAGATTGACCTCTCGAATTCAAAGCACTCCCTTCTTGCAGTGCATCTGTGTGAGGTTAAAAATTTCGCTCGGTTCAAGGAGTTTCCTCCGCATGGTCGTCTCCTCAATTCCGTAAAAACCAGCAAATCGTTTTTCCCCATATACACTAATCAAAACTCAGTTCACTTACTTCTCCTCCAGACTTGATGATATTGTTGCCCACAATTTTCGCAATGTCGACTCCTTGAGATAACAAGTTATCTGTTAATCTCTGATACGCATTTTTAGTAGTCTCTAATTCTTTCTCTTTAGCTTTCAGCTTTTCACGCAGTTCATCATTCTCTTTCGAGTGTCTTGGTTTTCTTCCATTTGGAAAGTAAAGGGTTGCCGTCACTCCAAAACCATCCCCCTTGACACGTCCACCCTTATCCGAGCCAATCGCAACTGTTACGGCGTCCTCGTTATGACCAACCGTTAGAGTTCCCTCTCGAATCATCTTCCACTTCTCTTCTTGTTCAAATAATACGTTACATTCTGATTTAAACCTTGTGCACTTACTTTGCACTTACTTTGGTTAAAAACATGAGGGTTGGGAAGTTTCTGTTTTCTCACAACTTTATATGTCTTCTCACTGACAAATTCTCCTGGAACAATTCCGTCTTTGTTTTCGCGTGCTCTTGCCCACATGAAGCACCGGTCTTCAAGATCTTCTTCGACAACATTTCCCTTTTGGATCTAGTAGTTACCAGAAACAAGTAAGAATTTACATCCGCACAGATATTAACTGTGTAAAATAGAAAACCTATTCCAAAGCATCTAGTGTGACAAAATTACAGATTGGTGTAAGAGGACACATCCCTATACCGTTATAAGTTTCTGCATATATGAGACAGGCAACACGGCATACAAAACAGAAGTATCTGATATGGCCGGTTTTACTGTGTAGTGTATAATAAATAAGACAACAGACTTACTAATTTTAGTTTTGATCCCGAGTATCCTCCTCGTCCCTTCCGATGTGGGAACTTGGATTGTGATATTGCCTCTTTTCCCTTCTCCGAATTTTTCTTGCAGAGGAAATAAAAATAATTTCATTAGTATGCTGGGATAGACAATAAGAACGAAACACAAATTAGAAAAAGCAATGTGTATTCCATACCTTAAATATAGGCGATGCTAGTACATGATTAAGGAAATTGTCCCAGTCTTCTTGGTCCATTACCGTTTCGTACTTTTAGGGGAAAGTTCTTAGTTTATCCGGCCTTTCCAGGAAGGGTTGTACATGATTCTTGTACAATTTCCTTCTGAAGTCCCGCAGCTGAACAGGTAGACGCTTCATGACCGCTCGCTTCAGGTCATGGGGCACCTCAATATGAAACTGAATTAACAGTTAATGTATGTCAATCACAGACTCACAGTTAGACAACAAAAATGACGAATTGATAAACGCATATGCATACCAGAATTTTCTCCCACATATTTTCTTTTGTTGCTGAAGGGACTTCTTTCCAACATAAATGTTTTATGCCAACCATATCACGGGCCAAATATCCTAGGTAACTAATGAATTCAATTCTATGGTCACCAATAGGCCGGACATTTTGTCAAATTCAATATCCCTTTTTTTGGCTTCAGAATTCGAGAAGTCTTTATGCAGCTTCAACATTCTTGTCATTCCCCTCTCTTTTCTGATCTCTTCTGTAGAGTCTTCTTGTTGTGGCTGCTTTTCTGCTTCTGGAGCATTTTCCAATTCTTTTTCTTCTAACACTTCGAGAACATCATTTTTAGAATCGTCTAACTCTGGAAATAACCGAGGAAACATATGAAACCATGTGATGTTTAAGTAGAAAAAGTAAGTACAAGATTTCGAATATTACATGTTAATTCTTCAAATTTATCAATGGGGACCATATCTTCACCATCATCGTCATCTGTTTGTACAATGTCATCATACGTCTCATGTAACTCTGTCGTTTCTTCATCAGAATCCACCTCATCATCTGGTTCACTCTATTGGTCATCCTCTGGGGACACGTTATAATCATCATCTTCTCCCATGACAAAAGCCATGTAGGTACGTGCATCTCAGTTAGGAATTTGAGCTTATTTTGGAAAATATTAGCTAAACCTAACATGATAGGCAACATGTGTTACACCTATTTTCTATTATATGAAAAGAAAACAAACATGAACTCATTGATGCATGTAACTTGAGGCTAAAACATCACTGCAACACACAAAATCTCCTCATGATTATTGTGGTATCCACAAAGCGAAAGGTACCGGTTAAACGGTCTTATATAACTTTTTGTTACAAAATCCAAGAGCACTAAAGCACCACATAATGATTATCCATTTTTATCTTGAAGATGATAGTTAAATCGGCCAACCAGCAACATGGTATTATTAAAAGTGGCAACTTAAAATGCAGACGTTACAGGCTCGCCAAGTAACAGAGACTCAAATGATTAAATCTTGAGAAGCCTTGTATATATATATATGATTGACACAACATCGTCGATCAAAGTAGAGTTATTAACTCTCAATCAAAATCCAACCCAAACAATAACAAAAACCATAGAAAAAAATTAGCATCGTTAAGTTTTTTTTATTTTTATTTTGTAAAACCTAACTAACTAGTAAAGCCTAACTAAGTAACATGAAAGAAAGATCCTTATCTAAATCTTATAATAGTTCATGCATGTAACTTAATCCTAAAACATTATTGTTGTAACAAAATGAAATCACATCTCATCGTACAACCCGTGATTGTCATTAACTTGTTCTTTGATACAGCCGAATAAAAACCATAATCATGCTTTAACTAGTAAACCTATAAGATCTAACATATGATTCAATGAGATCAAACAAAAAATCTAACATAAATTTAATATTCATTCGATAATGGGTTGTAGAAATATTACCAGCAATAAAGATTGAGTTTAAAGAGGTAGATTCCTTGTAAAGATTTGAGATAGTAATAGAATAAAATCCCTAATCATGCTTTAACTAGTAAACCTATAAGAAGTAATAGAATAAAAACCCTAATCATGTTTTAACTAGTACACCTATAAGATCTAACATCTGATTCCATGAGATCGAACAAAAAATCTAACATCAATTTAATATTCATTCGATAATGGGTTGTAGATATAATACCAACAACAAAGATCGAGTCTGAAGAGGTAGATTCCTTGTAAAGATTAGAGATAGTAGTAGAATTATGATTTCATAGAGAGAATGAATCGAGTAATAAAAACTGAAAAAGTAGATCGAACTCATCTTTCTTTTTCTTTTTGGAATTTAACAAAACCATCAGGAGGGAATTGATTTTCCTTTTGAAATCATCCTGCCCAGTAAAATTCATTTTCATCACCCGCCAAACAAAAGATTTTTGGTGTTTTTGTATTTTTTTTATTTCCAAATTTTTGATGTGCAACCAATATGGTTAGTTTCCTTATTTTATGAGAGAATATATCGTAGACTGTTATGATAAAATTGTTTCCCAAAATTTTCGAAATTTAGTTTCCTATCTCTAACCAACTCGAGAAGAGGCTATAGAAAAAAATTACTTTCCTATTTCGAATAATATTTTCCTTAATAATTTTCAGCTGGGTTGTCTCCTGCATTATTCTTGGTTTAGGGAGGAAACGTATGAATTATTAGTGGCACCTATGTAGGAAACGTATTATTCTAATCATACAGTAATCTACTAAAGATAAATAAACTAAACCCATCCATTTTCATGTTCATCATTTCCAGAAAACATAAAAGTTCAGAGTGAATCATTCATCACATAAATGTCAACCTATCTATCAGCGTAAAAAGCCTGCATCTAGTGCAGTACTTAAAAAAAAAATACAACCACCACTGAAAACGAAATGGTCAGACGAAATGATTTATATTTAAAAATACGTAAACTAAAAGTTCACACATCAAAAACCCTGTTTAAAAAGCAAAGAACTTGTAAGATGAGTCTGGTTCTTTGTGAATGATAAATGAATCTAAACCCTAAACAAATGCACTGCACGGGAGTGCTTGTGATTCGAGAAATCAATCTGTACAATTCTGGCCTAAACCAAGAAATGGTCATTCCAGACTTGCTTCGGTCACAAAGTGAAGGAGATGAGGTTGATCTTAGGGAGGGAAGCGAAGAAGGTGTTGAGATTGTGAAGGTGTTGGATGTGTATGACTTGTATCAGAAAGCTGAATTGGCTTGCAAAATGTAAGCTATCAGTTCTGGTGTTTGGATATGATTGTATCAACACTTGGTTTTTGTTGTCTTGTTCTATCTTGGAAATAAGGAGGAGAACCTATTTATACAAGTCACTGAGCCTAACCCACGTCTCTCATGGGAAGTGGACAAAGTGGAGTGATGGAGTAGTGGAGTTGCGTGTGTTAGTGTCACACGATCAGTCTTGCTCACTTCTCCCATCATCACTAACCGTCCATGTCTCCCTGACACGTTCTTGTGATGACGCGTTGTGCGATGCACGTTGTAAACCGCCAGACCAATACCCCAGTAAGTATCCCCTAGTTTGTGACATGTTTGATGTTTCGAATGTGTGGATCGTGGGACCCACAAAAAGTAGCAAGTGATGGTAGATTAAATAACTAAGTTATTTAGGAAGTCGATACTTCTGCGTATTTTATGCTGGTAATGCATCGAATATATTCAGCATGTGTGAAGCATCGCTGTTTTATGGCTTAACGGAATAAGTCGCGGATTAAGCATCTTAAAATAGCAGCACGTCCAGGCATCTTCGAGTGATCGTTTGGAGGCTGTACAGGTAAGTCCTGACTTGGACGATCACTTTGTGTGGAAGAGTGGTGGACGGTGATCGTGGTGATGCATCACTGGTCGCCTAACTCCTGTCTTAAGATGTCCGTCCAAGCTGGTGAAGTTGGACGGACGAGATGGCTTGCGACCCACATCTGTGACCGTCGGATTAGGGTTTAGGAGGTGCTCGAACACCAACCTTTATCTTGGTCTAATCCAAGCATGGGACACGTTTTTGGCAGGGCCGATTGGGCATGCTTATAGACGGCATGCTGGTGTAGGTGTCGTACCTCACTATACCATGGAGATGCGATCTAAGCCACTCAATTTGTCTGGCAAAGAGGAGCGGCTGAGATTGATTTGCCATAGAAATCCCATGGCGCAAAGGAATTGAAGACCACACATTGTGCCTACTTCGGGCGCGCGTTTCAAGACGACCAACCATGGTCGGTCTTGGCCGATCAGTCATGCGTGCAGTATGCAGGCCAGCGTACACGTCCGTACCTTACTGTCCCGTGAAGATGTGATCCAAGCCACTCAATTTGTCCGGAAAAGTTGAGTGGTCGAGATCGATTTGCAGTTGAAAACACGTGGCCATGCCTAGTTTGGGCGCACTAATCGAGACGACCAACCATAGTTGGTCTTGACCGATTAGTCATGTATGTAGGCGGGCCCACGGTGATTGTGTTGACATGCTCTGGGCCCTTTGAATCTACATCTACACCCTCCATCTATGCCTGCGAAGATGGATGGTTGAGACTGATTTGCGACACATGTGATGTGCCGCAAACCCTAATTAGGTTTTCACGTCCACGCTACTTTGGCTGGACGAATTAGCAAGCCACGCTTCTCTTTTAGGGAGGCCGACCATGTGGGGACCACGTTGGGCCGGTGGTGAACGCGCCAATACCTGCATGGTGGCTATGGGTCCGATCTTCACGCTGACACAACTTCGGAAAATCGTATATTGCAATCTGGTCAGGTTAAGGAAGAGTCGGTCATGCAGGTAGGAAGAAGGTCCGTCGGTGTACACCACGGCGCTTGTTCGACCGGGTTTGGGATGATCCACGCCATCCAACTACGCCGGTGAAGTTGGACGTACGTGATGAACTTGAGACTGCCATAGGCGGCCTTTGTTTGTACGATTCCTCCAAGATGCTCCATACTAGTCTGGACATCCAACTTCAGGCTGGTGTTCGATGGTAGTTTTGGAAGCATGGTAGGTATTCGACCGACCAGGGCATAAGTGGGTCTGCTGGTGGTCATTAATGTAGTAGCCTGCTCCTGCTGAGGATCGTCTAGGATGGTTAAATCGTGCGTCCGAATTGTATGGCCGTGATTGTTTCTGAGACTGATATGGACAGTCTAGATTCAAATATGTTTAATCGTGCTAGTATAACACAATGAGAGGTGTAGCCTGTACGAGTATTTCGTGCATACCTCATTATCAACGTTTGGAGATTCATGTTACTCTGCTGAGAGCAACACTCAGTCGTCATGCCGCACTAATAATGAGAGTTCAGCGGAACAGGAAATACAAGGCTAGTCATGTATTAATTGATAACGCTATAAATTCACAGGGTATAAGAGATTGTTGCTGCATGCTCCAACCTGGATGAATTAGAGAAGTGAAGAAGTATTCATCATTTTATTAGTGGCTTTATCCTTTGCAGGATGTCAGCGCGTAATTTTGGCTTTTACAATTTTAGCCTCAAATGAAAATCCACCATCAACAGCTTCAAGAAGGTACGAGTAAAGCTTATATAGACATCCAATACACCTGTTGGCGAATGGTCGCGTCCTTGATGAGCCGGCATTATTTGAATGGTCGCGTCCTTAATGAGCAGGCAAGTAACGCATATTTGCACGTTTTATCTTATAAGCGGTTATAGCTTAAACCAATAACTGTATTTTTATTTAAAATGGAACAAAAACTAAAGGATAACCATTACGTCATGAAGTAGGTCTGAAAGGACATGAAATTTTAGTAGGGTGTTATTATTTCTTTGAATTCAACCGCTGCATGCGTTTCTTGGGAATAGGTCTCAGAAGAAAAAAAAATAATAAATGTGAAAGAGGAATTAGGGATTATATTCATTTTCCAGAGAGAAAATTAAGCCAAGAGAGGAGAAGAAGAAAAAAAGTTTCAGAGATAACAATGGCTCTGAGTAACCCAGAAAAAGGGAGTGGTTCAAAACCATCAAAAGGCAAGACCCCAATGACAGCGGAAGAAGTTGATAAGGAGGAGTGCTTAAAGAGAAATGAAGTGATGATGAGGTTCAAATTAGCAGTATGTGAAATGAATTTGGACCAACTAGAGAAAGCTAAGTACCATATATCGAAAGCAATAAGATTGAATAAAAAGAAGAAGAAAGAAGAGGCAAGGAATATGAGAGAAGAGGAAGAAGTAGGTTTGCAGGATAATAACCAAGATGATGATATGGATCTGTTGTGGAACGAATTTTCTCATGCACAATCAGTATGTGAGGCAGAAAATGAAGAGACAAAGAAGAGAAGCATAGAGAAAGTAAAATATGAAGAATACCCAGAAGAATTTTTGCAGTTGTTGCAGAAAAGGGAAAGGAGACAAGGTGTGTTTTTAATGAGAAGGATTAGGGATAGAAGAGCATCAATTTATGCTGAAAGATATAAGGATTATACATACCACCCTATGAATGAAATCAGTGTAGAGGATGAGTATCAGGAGTACCTATCACGAACAACATATGAAAATGAGGTCATACTCAACATAGTGATTGATTCGGAAACTGATATGCGATCGGATAGGGAAAAGTCGGATTACGACTCCGAGTGATGGCCGGAAACAAGTAAGGCTCTACCAATTCCAATTTTCTTATAGCTGGTGGATTTTTTGGGTTAAGTTGCTTCAAAATAGAAAGCATAAGTACTGTGAAAAATCTCTCCTAATTTTATTACACAAATTTGACATTGTATTGAAATCACAAAGGATTGCTGAAATTACATGGATTCTATAAGACTAGGTCCATCAAGGGGAAGGGGTATTCCTGGCTTTCATTTGAATTGCAGAAACCAGATGCGATTCTCATTACAGCTACTGATGCACCAATTCACTAATGTTGACCTCCTGGAATTAGAATACCCATCACAACAACATCTTAATACTTACAGCGGCGTCGGTTGATAATATAAAACATGAACTATCCATAAAATACGAAACATGAATTCACCACTACAAATATGGGCTAATGGTACCATAATTTATGTATCTCTCTTTTAGCCCCTATATTTTTTGGAAAAGGACATCGAATATTTCAATTTCTGTATCATTATATATAAATATGGCAAAAAATAGATAATGATATATATGGAATAAATACATATATATATATATATATATGGAATAAATATTTCATATTTATCTAATTTCCTTTTTAATCGGATGTAGTTTCTGTACATAAAGAACTTAAATCAACCTAATTTTTTAGGCCACCATATCTAATTGTCGATACAAGGAGCTTTTCTTCTCTCCTGCTACCAATCGCTCTTCCTTTTCGATCAGAATTAACTACACAAAATATTGCTACCAATTTATTGCTATGGGTCCTAAAATTGTTAAGTGCAATTCATTAAGAAGAACCCTAGAAGACGATTTTAAGATCTCAGATTACGATGTACCAGTTTTTCAGCCTAGACTCGGCGTGTTCATAATCTGCATGAGGAAGCATGCAGATTATTGGCGTTTGCGTGAGATTAATTCATTTGATGTCGATGAGCATTGCGTGGAATTGGTGCATGGGGAAAGTAGATGTTGTTGTCCCTTTGATCGTGACTATTTTGGTCTCCAACAACAGGTGAATATAATTCAAGAACGAGTTGATCGGCTTCAAGAACAATTGCTTCGTGATATTAACGACTAGGACGTGGCATTTATAGTTCATGATTCAAAAAGAGACTAGATTGAAAAAATAGGTTTCTTATTGATCAGTATTTCTTATATTTATTAGTTCTTTATTAATAAAAAAAGACGTAATAACACAATTCTGGAAATTAAAATGATTTGTTACATATGTCTCTAATTTGTTTTGCCCATTAATGTTCTGGTTTTGTGTTTTGGTGTCAAACACCAATTTCAAATCTATAATTCGTCTACAAAAAGAATCCCCATTAGTCACGTAATCAACATTTTTTTTTCGACTTCTCAAAAATCTTTTTCATTCGTGTGCATTTTCAAAAATATTCATTGATTTGTCTATCAATCACTTATACCTTTTGCATCTCAAATTCTCACTTCTTTTTACATTTTTATTTTTCTCTCTCGGGTTTACTTTTATGAACACATAAAAGTCTCCCTATAGATTCACAAAATTTATAACCATAAATACAACTGGAGTACAGAAATGCCTCCCTCTGTACCAAATTGACCACCATAAAAGAAAGTCCCCCTCTAAATTCGTCGGGAATATGTTTAAAAGCATCAACTCCATTAAATAAAAATACCAACCATTATTACCCAAAATAAGACCAAGTTCGATTCTTTAAATTTCAAAAACAACTTTTAGTCCAGACAAGATAAGAAAAAAAAAATCAAAGATGAGAAATAGTATTATTAAATAAATAAATAAATATATATATATATATATGTATATATTGAACACCAAACTACATTACTCTGATCAAAACAAAAACACTACACACGGAATATGTTTGTGGCATGGACATCGTCAGTACATGTTTCCGATTGTCCTCCAAAATTCCTCAACGAGACGGCGCTCCTCATGTGAGGAATAACTCTAACCCTTAACGGCCACCTTGTCTCCCCAATTTCTGTCAAAGTTCTGGTGAGTTCATTATAACGCACTAAACACTGGTAGTTTTGCAATAGGATGTCGTTGTTATGTCACAAGGCTATTAGCTTATAATGCGGCCCCCATGGATTCAAAGGCTCTTCCAAGACAATTCTCCTCTTAAGTACCCAATTCCATTCTACACCGGGTGCCCGTGCATGAATATCATTATCGGAAATGAGTGCCCAAAAATCAATCCGGATATCATAAATATCGTGAATATTGTAAAATAAAAGGCGAACTCCAGACAAGACCATTCCAAGTTTTGGAATACTGAAACCACCATTCTCATAAATATGATGCGGGGGTGGCGAATGTGACTGGAATGTCTCATTTTCCAAATCAAAAGATACTATCTGATCATTGTTATAAATATAATGATTTATCCAAAAAATACAACCATGTGCGTACACACCTGAATCCCGAAAAGTAAAAGGAAATTCCCCGATATTCCTCCATCCCCTGTTTCTCCTAGTGTGTGTACGTCCACTTTACCGCCCACTTGAATTCGAACTACTTTGTATTCACCGGTATGTTCACAGTAGCCGAAACCCCCTACGACGTATCGTGTATATATCCAACTAATTTGTGGCGTTGGTGTTGGATCGCATATTTGCGGCAGATGGAGGTTCTCACCCGTTGTTGGATTCATAATAAAAATAGGATCTTGTATGTCGTGGCGTGAAACATAAAAACATACCAGACCATTACAAGATCCAACGATTGGGTGTGACATGTTTACATCATAGGATGTGATATTCCAGGTACCATTGTTTCCAAATAACATCTGATTGAAATTTCCCATCATCGTGTAACAATCTTCCTCCTCAATTTGTTCTTTGTAGAAGAGTTGTGTAACATTTTATTCTCCCACTTTTTTAGTAAAACCGAAAAGGAGCCCAATTCTTTTGTCTGCAAGGACAGAATTCCACTCTTTGCATACACATTTGCTTTCCAAAATACTTTCTGTACTTGGGAGGAGGTGTAGTATCTCGGGAGTTAAATCCGGTAATATTTCCATTACTATTACTGGTGAAATATTTTTTTTAAATGTATAAGCATTTAGGTTTTCGTTTTTGTTGAATGCTACTAGCAGATACGAGTAAAGCTTATATACACATCTAATGGATGCAATATGTGTCCCCACAAAACATACCTATTGTAATTTTCACGTCTTTGGGGGGTTTCAAAATCTATCACGTCTTTTGGGGTTTCAAAATCTATTCGGTTAAAGGGGTGCGAACCATTACACCGTTTGGTCAATGGTCGCATCCTTAATCAACCTGCGTTCTTTAAAAATTCATGATCCAAACAAGAAACGGATATTTTCACGTGTTTGTGTAAGATTTATTCCAGTTTATCAACATTCTCCATTGCAAATTTAAAAATTAGGGTTATGACCATAGTATATTAATCTTTTGAAGAAAAAAAATGATCCCAATATATATTGCTATTGCCAATCATAGCTGTAATTTATGGTGTTGACCAATATACGAAAGCCAAAAGAGAATTTGGGCATGGTTATAGCGCTTGGATGGGAGGAATTGTTGAGCATGGCTTTGAGTAAGTGTGAATTACCGAGGGAATTACACCAAAAATAGAAATTTGTTCAGAGAAGATTAAGCATGGGGAATCATGGAGAGAGATACTTCAGATACCTACAGATTTGGCAAGAGTGTAGCCAAGGCATGCACATTAGCGAAGAGTACATGATTATGATCTACTGTAAGATAAAGCATATACTCCATATACTCAATCAACATGGTTGTGTTTACACAATTTTTTCGTGTTATTTTTCCGTATTTAGATAAATCATATATATACTAAAATCAATGTGGTGTTGTACGCGTATATGAGCATATATTTATTGATATGGAAACTGTTATATTTTGTTTATTTGAGAGTGATATGCGGAATACAACTAAATTAGGTAATTGGAGATAATGCTCTTAATCTAAAAAAAATTAGGGTTTTTCTAATACATATATATATATATTATTAAAGAGGTCGTACAAACCACACTAACATAAAAGATAGATTGATATATTAGAGGAAGAAAATGAGTTCCAATAAGAACAATACCGAGAGGAAAACAATTCCAAGGATAATAATGGATGTACCTAGAAATCTAAGGATCACCATAACTATTGATGGCGTGTGTAAGGTTCCTGGCATGCCCCTGTTAGATGAAGTTCAAGATCATGTTGACAATCTTACTATTCCTGCTTCTGCTTCTGTTTAAATGGATGGTGTCCATGCTCCCATTCCTTCGAATGAGCCTGTTGGTGAAACTGTATCTAGCACACCAGAAATACCCAGAGAGACACCTCTAGAGAAAAAGGTACTTGAAGTTCCAGCACAGCCTGCTAACGCTGCAACACGAGTACCAAATGCGATGGTTTTAGTTGAGCATATTATCAAAGAAACTTTCTAATAATGTGGTTTTTGTTTTTAAATTTTTTTTATTTTGATTATTATTTTTATTTTATTTTTAAATATTGAGGATGTTGGTATTATTTTGCTTCGTTTAGTTTTATAAAAATATTGATTCTTTAAATTCTTTGCTTGATATTTGTTTGTTAATCGATCAATTTTAATTAACTCGTTGAGTCAACACAATTCAGTTTTCCATAATATACCTTATATAAACATAAGCCCTTATGATAGTTATCAGATTTTAATTTTAATTTAGAAACGACCAAATGGAAGAAATATAGCAATAATTTATGGAAAGACTGGACCACAAGGGATCTTGGCACCAATGCCAAATTTGGGTTAAGCAAAAAAAATGTGACAGATATTTTAGAAGCAAAAAATAATCTTCTCTATATTATTTGGCAAAACAGAAGAAGAGGAGTACTGAAGAGATCTATCTTTTCTTTTGCATGTACCCAAGAAAGCAACAAGATACTCATTATGGCTACCTAGATCTTCTTCTTTTGCATGCGCACAAAAAATAAGATACTCAATGTGATTGCGTAGATCAGTGGAAGTGAAATATGAGAAACTGAAGCCTAATGATGATTGACAAAAGCAGTAGCGTGGTGATTGACATAATACTGCTTTTGAAGGAGAGAATACTCTAGAAGGTTTGATAACACCCATAACCCTATCAGTAACCCTGTTAAGAGCAACAATCAACCACTTTTATCTAAGGTAATATATATATTTCCAAATAATATGGTCCCAAGTTTTACCAAAAATAAAATGTTAACAAATTCAAAAAAAGAAAAAGGAAAATGTTTTATTACACAATTAATAAAAATAAATAAAATAAAAAAAGGCTTCATTGCTCTGATCAAAGATACTGCTACATTTAAGAATAATACTTATTTAGGTAAGTCCAGAGTGTGAGAACTGAGAAGCATATAGTTTGGTTGTTTTGTTTCTCTGCTTTATATCTTGTTACCAAAAAAAGTAAATTATGAAATAAGTGTGGCTATACCAACTTTTTATTGTTTTTGATAAGACCAAAAGTTATTAGATCTTGTGGGGTGTACAATATAGACTCTTGTTATAATACAGTTATACTTCTTTTTCAGTCACACATAACAAGAAGTCCCAAAGTACAACTACCATAGGAATGTACCCCCAAAATCCAAAAACCAATCACAGGAATGTTCCATATATATACTCCTAATATTTAGTGATGAGGCTGGTATTTAGGACAGGGTCCCACTAGATATTCCACACAAATTGTTAAAGTAGAAATGATAAAAGATCAAAAAATACCACTGCAAACTGGAGTACTTATTATTGTACTAGCTAATTCCTTTGTTACTAGTGCCTTGGATATAGTAGTATCTTTTCTTTATTATTTAGTCAACAACATTGCAGTATTTTACCGGAAGTGATAGACTCACCGCGGGCTGGATCCCTCGGTATGTCCCGTAAGAGAGAAAATCTCAGGTTCCTTATGACCCGGCGGTTTAGCAGGAGTGGGTTAAGTGTGGGACCCACCTCATCTCTCGCACACTCTCATCGGGATGGTCCGCGGGTTGTAGATCATTTCCAGTGTTTTACACCCAATTCACATATTCTTAGAAGCAAAATAGTAAATTATTAATATAATAATAGCTAGTGCCTTAGAAGATCATAAATGCTTTTTGGTGCAATTTTTTTGATTAAAATCCCAATTCATATTCTTATAAGCTTAGCTAGCTCTTACAATTAAATTTGTATTAAAAGAACCGATCGATCAACATTTATTTTTTAAAATACTGGCCGATAATATAGGATTTTATCATGTCTGTTCCTTTAATCTGGACGAAACATGAAATATCAGTGATACATACATATGGATATCCGATAATATCGCATTATTGGTCGTATCAGACCGATCAGCTGATAATATTGGCAAGGATGTTTGGGGAGGTTAGGTTATCAGGTGTAACTAGTTTATTTGACTGGTCGGCATTATGAATTCACGAACGACTATGATTGGCTTTGTCGACAAGACTCGATATCCAAGTTTTTGACCAATGTCACTCTTGGACATGGCTTATTCAGCTAAACCAATTTTTATTTCGATGTCACGATCTTAGAGAGTAGTTCATCCAAATCTATGTTTCTGAGAGTATTTCCACCAAGATAAATTGATTAAGGGTAATTTTCCATTTTTTCCCATGTCACTCTAGAACGAGCTTGTATACCAATTTTTATTTCAATGTCACGATCTTAGCAAGTATTTATCGTCCAAATCTAAGTTTCTGGTATATCTCCACCAAGATAAATTGATTGATGGTAATTTTCCATTTTTACCGATGTCACTCTTGGACGAGCTTCTAAACCCCTGATTTTTATTTCGATGTCAAGATATCTTAGCAAGTATATTTCATCCAAATCTAAGTTTCCGGAGATCACCGAGATAAATTGATTTAATTTTTTATTTTTACCGATGTCACTCATGGACGAGCTTGTAAACCAATTTATATTTCGATGTCACGATCTCAACAAGTATATCTATTACGGGGAATATCTCCACCAAGATAAATTGATTGATGGTAACTTTCCATTTTTACCGATGTCACTCTTGAACGATCTTGTAAACCAATTTTTATTTCGATGTCACGATCTTAGCAAGTATTTATCGTCCAAATCTAAGTTTTCGGGGAGTATTTTCACTGAGATAAATTGATTTAGTTTTCTATTTTTACCGATGTCACTCATCGATGAGCTTGTAAACCAATTTATATTTCAATGCCACGATCTATGGTAATTTTCAATTTTTACCGATGTCACTCTTGGACGAGCTTCTAAACCAATTTTTATTTATTTCGATGTCACGATCTTAGCAAGAATTTTTCATCCAAATCTAAGTTTCCGGGGAGTATTTCCACCGAGACAAATTGCTTAATGCTAATTTTTTTCATTTTTACCGATGTCACTCTTGGACGAGCTTGTAAACCAATTTTTATTTCAATGTCACGATCTTAGCAAGTATTTATCGTCCAACTCTAAGTTTCTGGCATATCTCCACCAAGATAAATTGATTGATGGTAATTTTCCATTTTTACCGATGTCACTCTTGGACGAGCTTCTAAGCCCCTGATGTTTATTTCGATGTCAAGATATCTTAGCAAGTATATTTCATCCAAATCCAAGTTTCTGGAGATCACCGAGATAAATTGATTTAATTTTCTATTTTTACCGATGTCACTCATGAACGAGCTTGTAAACCAATTTATATTTCTATGTCACGATCTTAGCAAGTATAATTTATCGTCCAAATCTATTACGGGGAATATCTCCACCAAGATTAATTGATTGATGGTAATTTTCCATTTTTACCGATGTCACTCTTGAACGAGCTTGTAAACCAATTTTATTTCGATGTCACGATCTTAGCAAGTATTTATTGTCCAAATCTAAGTTTCCTGGGAGTTTTTCACCGAGATAAATTGATTTAATTTTCTATTTTTACCGATGTCACTCGTGGACGAGCTTGTAAACCAATTTATATTTCGATGTCACGATCTATGGTAATTTTCAATTTTTACCGATGTCACTCTTGGACGAGCTTCTAAACCAATTTTTATTTATTTCGATGTCACGATCTTAGCAAGAATTTTTCGTCCAAATCTAAGTTTCCGGGGAGTATTTCCACCGAGACAAATTGCTTAATGCTAATTTTCCATTTTTACCGATGTCACTCTTGGAAGAGCTTGTAAACCAATTTTTATTTCAATGTCACGATCTTAGCAAGTATTTATCGTCCAACTCTAACTTTCTGGCATATCTCCACCAAGATAAATTGATTGATGGTAATTTTCCATTTTTACCGATGTCACTCTTGGACAAGCTTCTAAACCCCTGATGTTTATTTCGATGTCAAGATATCTTAGCAAGTATATTTCATCCAAATCCAAGTTTCTGGAGATCACCGAGATAAATTGATTTAATTTTCTATTTTTACCTATGTCACTCATGGACGAGCTTGTAAACCAATTTATATTTCGATGTCATGATCTTAGCAAGTATAATTTATCGTCCAAATCTATTACGGGGAATATCTCCACCAAGATAAATTGATTGATGGTAATTTTTCATTTATACCGATGTCACTCTTGAACGAGCTTGTAAACCAATTTTTATTTCGATGTCACGATCTTAGCAAGTATTTATCGTCCAAATCTAAGTTTCCTGGGAGTATTTTCACCGAGATAAATTGATTTAATTTTCTATTTTTACCGATGTCACTCGTGGACGAGCTTGTAAACCAATTTATATTTCGATGTCACGATCTATGGTAATTTTCAATTTTTACCGATGTCACTCTTGGACGAGCTTCTAAACCAATTTTTATTTATTTCGATGTCACGATCTTAGCAAGAATTTTTCGTCCAAATCTAAGTTTTTGGGGAGTATTTCCACCGAGACAAATTGCTTAATGCTAATTTTCCATTTTTACCGATGTCACTCTTGGAAGAGCTTGTAAACCAATTTTTATTTCAATGTCACGATCTTAGCAAGTATTTATCGTCCAACTCTAAGTTTCTGGCATATCTCCACCAAGATGAATTGATTGATGGTAATTTTCCATTTTTACCGATGTCACTCTTGGACGAGCTTCTAAACCCCTGATGTTTATTTCGATGTCAAGATATCTTAGCAAGTATATTTCATCAAAATCCAAGTTTCTGGAGATCACCGAGATAAATTGATTTAATTTTCTATTTTTACCAATGTCACTCATGGACGAGCTTGTAAACCAATTTATATTTCGATGTCACGATCTTAACAAGTATAATTTATCGTCCAAATCTATTACGGGGAATATCTCCACCAAGATAAATTGATTGATGGTAATTTTCTATTTTTACCGATGTCACTCTTGAACGAGCTTGTAAACCAATTTTATTTCGATGTCACGATCTTAGCAAGTATTTATCGTCCAAATCTAAGTTTCCTGGGAGTATTTTCACCGAGATAAATTGATTTAATTTCCTATTTTTACCGATGTCACTCGTGGACGAGGTTGTAAACCAATTTATATTTCGATGTCACGATCTATGGTAATTTTCAATTTTTACCGATGTCACTCTTGGACGAGATTCTAAACCAATTTTTATTTATTTCGATGTCACGATCTTAGCAAGAATTTTTCGTCCAAATCTAAGTTTCCGGGGAGTATTTCCACCGAGAAAAATTGCTTAATGCTAATTTTCCATTTTTACCGATGTCACTCTTGGACGAGCTTGTAAACCAATTTATATTTCTTCCAAGTTAAATTCCTTGATGTTAATTTTCCACCCAATTTGTTATTTTATATTATACTGTATTTATTTGTTTTCCAAAGCTATACTTGTTCACTAGCCAAGTTATCATGCTTGTACGTGGCTAAGCTAGAGGCTGAATATCAAGGTGAAAACGTGTCTCACCGTATAAAACACGAGCAAGGGAGACTAGGAGAGTACTACTCGGATTTTTCTCCGTCAAGTCTCTCTGTAAACTGAACCTAGGGTTTCAGTATCAAAAACTGAAAGTTTTAGCATCAAACCAGAAAAAATGACTGCTCTAGTAGTAACTTCCTTCCGATTTCTTCTTCTTGATGAAGACAAAGAGATTGTTGGTTATTTTGGTTGCAAGGTTTTTCCTTGTTTTGGAGATGAAGAGGATGATGATTATGATGTTGTTGACGATGAAGCAGAGGAGGACGATGAAGAGTATGATGAGTATGATTCTGAGGATGATGATGATGATGATGATGATGATTTAGATGATCCAGAACACTTCTTTTGGTTTGGGCCAGTGCTTGAGGATGAAGATGAAGACGATGATGTTGATGATGATGATTGGCCATACAAAGATGTGGTTACAATTGTCGACAGCAGCAATGAAGAAGAAGGGTATTCTAACTGATCTAGTCCTCTATTTTCATGGTTCTTCTATGCAAGAATGGTATTCAATCACATCTTGATCCATCATCTTTTGTTTAGTTATATATATATATATATATATATATATATATATATATATATATATATATGTCTTTTTTTGTGTTATTACTGTATCTTATGTTGTTGTTTTTTTGATGTTTAATTAGTCAGTTTGTAAAGCTGCTTGGAAGTATACTTCTTGTGAATGTTTAATATTTACGGATGCAATATTTTGTTTAGATTCCAAGTGCATATGTTTTTTAATTTTTGTCCATTGTTCATTTGTTGGAGTATCAATCTTTTGACAAAACAGAATGAACTACTAACGTGTTTACGGGGGCTTGGCTTAGAGATTTGGATCTGAAGAGTTAGGGTTAACCATGATTTTGTTGTGGCTTTGCTGTTAAAGTGATAGGATCATGAATATGATATGGAATGTATATTGAGTCTTGTATCAGAGTTGAAAAATATAGCCAAATTTTTCATAAATTGCAGAGCCAAATCTAACAAACTTAACCAAAAAAAAAATCAGAATTGAGAGCACAATTGAACAGTAGGCCTTTGACTGCCACATAATTTTGCTTACAGACTAATAGAATTAGCATACTAAAAATAATGTAAAAAACTTGAATTTAGTCAATGCCGAGTGCTCAGCCATAAATTTGCTCGTCTTGGTGGCTTCCCATGTTCTTATTCATTAAAATCATTATCCAAATGTTCACAATAGCTTTTCTCAAATGCATCCCAAGAAGCAAAACCCTTAGGAGGAGGATCATTTTCAACATGGATCATTTTCTTAATATGAACCAATTCCCATTCTTCATAGACATACTCTTCTAGTATATCACCAATGCTTTCCACAAAGTCATCCCATGAAGCAAAGCCCTTCGGAGGAGGAGGATCATTATTAACAAGACCATTGGAAGGATCAACACATTTCTCATTAGAACTCATCCTCTCAATTCCTTATTTCTTACTTATGAACGAGGTATCTAATTTCTTATTTCTAGGATCCAAATCAAGCTAAATATAGTGTTTTTTTCTATACATATCTAGTATGCAAATCTAAATATAGTGGGTGGGTTATGTTTACCATGAATATAACAAACGAAAATCAAGGTGATATATGGAAAGTGCGATTTTTCGGATTTTGCGAGACCCAGCAGAAAAATATTGTATTAGGATTGTAGGATTAGACTACTGATTGTCAGTTCTAATTAGACTCCTATAATCTTGCTGAAACCCTAAATAAATGTCTAAATATTCTGACACGTTAAGCATTCATGTCAATGAGATAGTACACTTGTTAAAATTAAAATTTTACCTTCTT
Source organism: Papaver somniferum (assembly GCF_003573695.1). Lineage (NCBI taxonomy): Eukaryota > Viridiplantae > Streptophyta > Magnoliopsida > Ranunculales > Papaveraceae > Papaver > Papaver somniferum. The sequence continues at coordinate 94,058,370 of NC_039364.1, read as the reverse complement.
TATTTAACAAAATAGTCCTTATTCCTTATTGAATTTCACACGCAATTTTTCCTACTACATTATTACTACAATCATAATTTTTTTTTTGCAAAATTCATAGACACCAGCACTTGTTGATCATGCACGGTTTACCAGGGTTTACAAGTTTGCAGATCCGGAAGAGCCAGCACCTGTTGACAGGCATTATGTGACGCTGGTGTATTGCAATATCTTGATTTGATTAATCAGAACACTAGTGTATTCCTGACATAATTGATTAATTAGTTAACAGATGGGCCATATCTTGAACTGCAGCATGGTTTGGCTCATGTATCATGCCATATCTCAAGTCCCGGACCAACAATTAAAATCAAAAAATGGTCAAACATAATAGGTCCCTGCACAATTGTGTACATTTATTTAATTTTAATTAGTTAACAGATGGCCATATTTTAATTAGTTAAGCATCAGTTTGGACTATTTGATGTTCATAACTCCAAATAGGACAATGTCAATAGATGGCATTAATAAACTTGTGTCTCCTGGAACTAATCTTGTTTCTTCTATATTTTGATGCTTCTTTAAGTCAGATTCATTACAATGTGGAATAGGGCTAATAGTGAGGAATTGTGCAGGTAGCTGCTTTCGGGTGCAAGGAAAATGCTTCAATGGAGGAATGAAGATAGGAGTTGAAACTGAGGAGCTGAAATGTAAGGCTATGATGGCAGCTGTTACTCTGGCACCCTCTAAGAACTTTAATTATGTTATCTTTGAATCATATTGTGAGAATTTAATGAAATCCATCAATGATCAAACCTATTACGTTAATTGGATGAATCAAGCTTTGGTTTTAGATATTAATTCTAATTGGACAGAACACATAAATAGAGTAATGTGTTGTAGTTCACTTAATTCTAATTGGGGCCATATCTTCTTCAATTCTTACGATTTTATTTTTCAACTGCACAAACACGTACTCCACTTTTTACAAAGTTTTTTACTTTAGTAACGTTATAACAACTGCAGCAACACGTACTCCGCTTTTTAGCTATCATTTTGATTTATTTTCTGAATTCAGGTACGAACAAAAAAAATCTTCAGGATGGAATGAGTATTAGTTGCATCGCATCTAACTCCGGTCTTTTAGAGTCGTCAAAGCACAAAATTATGCAGTAGGATAACAAGATTTGACTTAGAAAATTCTTAATATAGAACGTGCGGCATGCAAATTGAAGGATCTTTACCTTCCTATTTTACCAAATTATTTACGATATACACTTAAATATTTTGCCAAATTATTTATTAGTAAAAATATTGCCAAATTTCCATTTAACCTCTGTGTTTATCTCTCTCGTCTTAAATCATTTCATGTTTCTACTCTTAAATCTTCTAACCTCCCCCTAGAAAACGAAACAAGTGGTGTACTTTGATCATCTGATTCATCTCCTGGATAAACCATATATTCCCCTGTCAGTTTTGCTTTGCGGAATAATTGGATCGACCGTGTAAGTAATTCTTTTCAGTACTGCTTTGTTAACTGAGATTGTAACTCTAATGGTCATAGTAGGGTAAATATTGTCTTCACATGAAACTGTATGTAGGTATCTAACCTCTGATTATTTATATGATTCATATATGATAACTGAACTCCCATTGTGATTTGTGATTACTCTTTGTATACGTATTACTCTTTGCAATGATAATTCGTAGTTTTATTCGGACCACAGTAACATTTTCACAAGATGTTGACAAGTTTTTTCTCCGTACAGGTACCTGAGAATTCATAATGGATCCTAGAGTAATGGATAAATCTTGGATGTATACGGGTAGAACCCAACGACGTTATCAAGACGGAGTCGATGCATTTATAAATTTTGCATGCATACATATGTTGATGGTGAATTTTCAATTAAGACAAAAATTGTAAAATCCAAAACTATGCGTTGATATCCTGCAAAGGATAAAGCCAATGATAAAATGATGAATACTTCTTCACTTCGCTAATTTGCTTAGAATGAAGCATGTAGCAACAATCCCATGTACCCTATGAATTTATGGCATCATGACCAACCTTGTATTTCCTGTGTTGTTCCCACTGAACTCTCATTATTGGTGCGGCATGACGACTGAGTATTGCTCTCAGCAGAGTAACACGAATCTCCAAGTGTCACTAATGATGCATGCATGAAATACCTGTACAGGCTACAACTATCGGTGTGTTATACTAGCCCGATTAAGCATATTTGAATCTGGACTGACCATATCAGTCTCAGAAACAATCACGACCACGTGAGTTGGCCGTATGATTTAACCATCCTAGACGATCCTCAGCAGGAGCAGGCTACTACATTAATGACCACCAGCGGGCCCACTTATGCCCTGGTCGGTCGAATACCTACCCTGCCTCCCAAACTACCACTGAACACCAGCCTGAAGTTGGATGTCCAGACTGGTATGGAGCATCTTGGAGGAATCGTACAAACAAAGGCCGCCTATGGCAGTCTCAAGTTCATCACGTCCGTTCAACTTCACCGGCATGGTTGGACGACAAGGATCAGCCCAAAGCCGGTCGAACAAGCGCCATGGTGTACACCGGCGAACCTTCTTCCTACCTGCATGACCGACTCTTCCTTAACCTGACCAGATTGGAATTTACGATTGTCCGAAGTTGTGTCAGCGTGAAGAATTGAGGGTCGCAGGAAATTCCACTAAAAGTCCCAAATTGATCACGACCATCCAATTTCACCGGCATGATTGGATGGCTTATATCGGATCCTTAACCACCAGGCAGGTATTGGCGTGTTCACTACCGGCCCAACGTGGGCCCCACATGGTCGGCCTCCCTAAAGGAGAAGCGCGGCTTGCCAATTCTTCCAGCCAAAGCAGCGTGGACATGAAACCCTAATTAGGGTTTGCGACACATCACATGTGTCGCAAATCAGTCTCAACCATCCATCTTCGCAGGTATAGATAGAGTGTGTAAACGTAGATTCAAATAGTCCAGAGCACGTTAACACATTCACTGTGGGCCCGCCTACATAGATGACTAATCGTTCAAGACCAACTATGGTTGGTCGTCTCGATTTGTGCGCCCAAACTAGGCATGTCCGCGCGTCTTCAATAGGAAATCGATCTCGACCACTCAACTTTGACGGAAAAATTGAGTGGCTTAGATCACATCTTCACGGGACAGTGAGGTACGGACGTGTACAGTGGCCTGCCGACTGCACGTTTGACTGGTCTCCCAAGACCGACCATGGTTGGTCGTCGCGAAACGCGCGCCTGAAGTAGGCACGACGTGCGGTCTTCAATTCCTTTGCGGCATGGGATTTCTATCGCAAATCGATCTCAACCACTCCTCTTTTCCAGACAAATTGAGTAGCTTAGATCGCATCTTCATGGGACAGTGAGGTACAGACACCTACACCAGCATGCCGTCTACACGCATGCCTAATCGGCCCTGCCAAAGACGTGTCCCATGCTGGGATTCGACCAAGCTAAAGGTTGGTGTTCGAGCACCTCTTAAACCCTAATCCGACGGTCGCAGATGTGGGTCGTAAGCCATCTCGTCCGTGCAACTTCACCAGCTTGGACGAACAGCCTAAGACATGAGTTAGGCGACTAGTAAGGCATCACCATGATCACCGTCTACCACTCTTCCACATAAAGTGATCGGCCAAGTCAGGACTTACCTGTACAGCCTCCAAACGTTCACTCGAAGACGGATGGAGGTGATGCTATTTTAAGATGCTTAATCCGCGACTTACTCTGTTAAGCCTTAAAACAGCGATGCTTCACACATGCTGAATATATTCGATACATTACCTGCATAAAATACACAAGATACTTCACAAGTATCGACTTCCTAAATAACTTAGTTATTTAATCTAGCATCACATGCTACTTTTTGTGGGTTCCACGATCCACACATTCGAGACATCAAACATGTCACAAACTGGGGGATACTTACTGGGGTATTGGTCTGGCGATTTACAGCGTGCAACGCACAACGCGCCATCACAAGAACGTGTCAGGAAGACATCGAAGGTTAGTGATGATGGGAGAAGTTGTCAAGACTGATCGTGTGACACTAACACACGCAACTCCACTACTCCATCACTCCACTTTCTCCACTTCCCATGAGAGACGTAGTTTAGGCTCAATGACTTGTATAAATAGGTTCTTCTACCTATTTCCATGACAAAACAAGACAACAGAAACCAAGTGTCGATACAACCGTATCCAAACACCAGAACTGATAGCTTACATTCTGCAAGCCAGTTCAGCTTTCTGATACAAGTCATACATAGCCAACACCTCCACAATCTCAACACCTTCTTCGCTTCCCTCCCTAAGATCAACCCCATCTCCTTCACTTTGTGACCGAAGCAAGTCTGGAACGACCATTTATTGGTTTAGGCCGGAGTTGTACAGATTGATTTCTCGAATCACAAGCACTCCCGTGCAGTGCATTTGTTTAGGGTTTAGATTCATTTCTCATCCACACACCCCAAATTACCAAAACCAGCAGAAATAGTTTTCACCCATAAACAATTGGCGAACACAGTGGGAGGTTAATCTCTCGGTTGTAAAGTCAATTCCTTCAAAATCTAATTCAATCTTGTCAATTTCGAAGGGGTAGATCTTAGATTCAATTCAATCATCAATCTGTCTCAAGATGGTAGAACTTAGATTAGGATCAACAATCAATTCTGATGGAGCTAGTGCAGATAGCACTCTCGGTATTGACGTACCTGTCAGTGGAGATACTGTGGTCAATACGTCTCGTGGAGTCGTCTCTCCTACCACCAACGCCAGCGGAGCAGGAGATGTTCCAGTAAGTGCAACGCCTCCTATCACCAGAGCCAGAGCAGCCGCGAATCCTGGCATCGTCTTAAGTGTAACGCCTCCGGCGATCACCAGAGCAACAACTTCCACTCCTTCATTAGGACGAGGAGCCGGATGAGCAAGAGGAGGACCATCTCCTATTACCATCACAAACTTGATGGAGAGGCATGAAGCTCTTGCTAAGACTCAAACGGATATGGCTGCAACTTAGAAAGAGGTACTCGCTTTTCTTAAAAACTTAACTGAACGAATGCCACAAGACTCACGGCAACCCCTGGAGCCAGCAAGGGATGCCTTCAATACATCCAGATCAGGCGTTTCTACTCAGACCCACATGAATGAAGGAGCTCGTGTTACTCTTGAACACCCAAGGGAGATGGACTGACCATCCAACTTCATCACGTGTGAAGACCTGGAACGACTTCTCCAAAACCGAGGCAAAGGAAACATGATGGAGGCGCACCAACATCAGCCGCCCTACCCACAATATGTGCAACGGATTTCCCTTCCAAGAGGATACACCTCTCCTCAGTTCTCCCTCTACGATGGTACTGGTAACACTCATGAACACATCTCTCGATTCTTGGAATCCTTGGGAGAGCATGAATATAATCGTGTTCTCCCACTGAAAGAATTCTCGAAATCACTTACGGGGAGGGCGTACACCTGGTACAAAAACATCACGCCTAATAGAATATCCAATTGGGACGAGATGGTCAGCGCTTTCTATAAAAAATACTTCTTCGTGTCCGAGCAAATCACCTTTTCAGATCTGGGGAGAGTCTTTCAGCGGAACAATGAAAATCCGAACGACTTCTTCAAGAGGTTCAGAACTCAAGCACTAGATTGTCATGATCAGAACATCACTGAACGTCAGTTGGTAGAGCTATGCATCAACGGGATGATACCCATATACCGTGCCTTACTGGAGAATCTGGGCTTTCAGACGTTCTCCAAACTCCATGAAGCTGCCAAGCTTTCAGCCACAACTTCCCCGGCGTTGCTAGAGACAACCAGGGTTGTTCGAAACGAATATCCACGTGAGAGCCGAGGAAGTTGGCGTCTCACAAACAAGCAATACAACACTGGTCCTTCTGTGAGCGTGGTAGGCGAAGGAGGAAAAAGGAAAGCTCCAGAAACGGAACGACAACCCAAGCGTGCGGCTCCGGCACACACGACCTCGTCTCAAAAAGGAGCGGGCAAGACTCCTGCATAAGACACTGATGCAGGCTTCCCATTCCCCATGAGTGAAGTAATGGAACTCTTGGAAGCATGGATTCAAGACGATGTTATCAAGCTGCCTCCTATCAGACGCCCACCAACTGAGAAAGACATGGCAGACCCCAAGTACTGCCGCTACCATAGGTTTGTCCATCATCCGACCAAAGACTGCAACAGGATGAAACAAATCTTCAGATAAAAGATAGAGGCAGGAGAACTCCAGCTTGGAAACGAAGGTGTTAATAGAGATCCTCTCCCTATCAGGAACTGCATGATTTCCGAGGATTCTGTTTGCAAGACTGTACAATCTATGATGGATTGTTTGTGCGAGATTTTATATTTCTCCAAGGAGCAGCGTCAGGACATATTTCCAGCCCTCAACCGCGTTGTCTCAGGAAGGCGTTTGTATCTGGAAAAGGAAGCGGTCTCGAAATCTCAGTCTTTACTGGAAGATGCAAGCAAGGGAAACTGGGGACTCCTAACCGTCGTTCATTTGAAGGATGTTGAATTCGATAGCACATTGATTGATACGGTCTATGAATTCAACATCATCACTGTCAAGACCTTGAAGGAAACAAGGATTTCAAAGAAAGAAGCCACTCGCATCCCAACTGTGATTAAGAATCCAGAGGGAGAACTTGGAGATGCATATGGATACATCGATCTTGAAGTCAAATTGGGTGACGCCTCGACGCAAGCAATATTCTACATAGTCAAAGAGCATCCCAATTACGACATGGTCCTGGGACGCTCTTGGATAAATGACAACAAGGCAACGCTGGGAGCTTGTCCTCTACCGGCTACGATACCCGAAAGAATCTCCAAAAAGCCGTCCAGACCTGAAGACTGTATGTTACCGCACCTGCATCTTGCCAACGTGAAACAACGTCCTGGAGAGATCCCATCAACATACATTAAGAGGTTCCGAGCTCAAGTAAGTCTCACCATGCAATCCTTTTTGCAACCAATCACTCCTCACTCTGACAAGTCCTGGGGACTGGTTCCAACCAACAAACCAACCCCGGATAGGAGATGTGAATGGGAGGCGGACCCCTTCAAACGTTTTATCAAGAGCTTAGAGGTTGTCTCGACCAAAGACGATAAGGCCAAGGTGCAAGTATCTGCACGCCCAAACCCATTTGGAATTGGAGATCTGGTTACGAAGATGACTACATTCAAGGTTGGGAGCATGATGGTGAAAATGACCACTCCACCTGACTCATCCACCGAAAGAGAGGATGAACTGTACCTGGTAGCAGATGTTATCCTAGGCGGCTACTGCAAGCTCATCAACGCTGGAAAACTGGAAGGTGTAGAAATTCACTCACGATGGCTCAAACCCTACCGTACTTAAGACGCTGTGCTACCACTTTCCAGCGTCCTCCACACTTTAAAAACGTTGTGCTATTTCCTCCAGCGTGTTTCTTTTACAATTACCTTTTCATACCATATTTGTAATTCCTTCAGAAAATGATTGCAATACTTGCATTCATAATTAGGGTTTCAATGTTCAATTTTCAAGTTAATTGAAATATTATTTCCATTTAAGAACTTCTTTACCCCCTAAAGGAAGATACAAAATCCTGAGTCAGCCTAAATCAACCCACTAGAGCAAGCCAGGAAGGAAACCCTAAGCAAACATTTCGTAAGAAGTCAAGAATATGTGCAGAAAAGAAGATGCTTTGAGCCATTTATCCCAGCAAGACCAGGGAGATCTCGCGTCAGGAGCACATACAGGTCCGTGGTATTCCATTATGGCATTATTTCTTTTATCATGAAAAATCACATACATATGATGGCACACCATTGTTCCTGAAAAGGTTCAGATGTAGTCTTACGAAAGATTATAACATAAAACTTTATTCAAACAAGCAAACAAAAGAAGAAGATCTTGAACTCAGCCGCGACTGAGTACAAGGAAGATGATCACGAATTATAGGAATATATTTGAAAAGAGAAAAAGAAGCAAAGAGGTTTAGCCATCAAGAAGGTCGACCGCGCCTACACCACCGCGAGGACCTGCTTCAACACCATCGCCATCGTGGACCGCTACTGCTTCTTCCTCCGGATCTGCCTCAGCTTCCGCTTCGGATATTTCTGCAGCAACGCTATCCGCCTCAACAACATCAACAGAGACAGCTTCCACATCTTCCTCAAGAAGCACGGCAGCGTTAGGAATTGTGTTGAGCACTTTCAGACACTCAGGTTCATCTGTGTCAGAATCGAGGATTATCACGCCATCATGGATTGGGTAATCACATTTATCTTCACCGAGAGGCCGTTTGTGTTCAACCCTCCGCCTCTTTAGCAGTGCTGCAAATTTCTCAGCTCTTGCGCTTGTTGATTCTCGCAATGCTTCATCGTGCCTCCATTGCTCCTCCATATTGATCGCAACTGAAAGGGAACAGATGTGTCCCCTGGTAATACGCAGGTGCAGAATGGACATCCCCTGTATAGCACGACTGACTTTACGGAGTGGGAGATCAATTTTATCCATTACCTCCTCATGTGCACCAGCCTCCTCAGGCTTATTGACTTCGAAACTTTTTTCTGGAGAAGTTACAGAGTGATCATGACCAATCTCCTCCATGATAAACTGCGAAGAAGAAGAAGTTATGGTTACAAAAAAAAATCATCATTATTGTTGATCGATCAGAAGATCAGATACACGCGGAGCAGTACCTGGAATATAGAAGAAAACGATTCTGTGATAGGAGGAGTCCTTAGAATTTTCTTTATATTTCACGAGCCAACAGAATCTCGGGGAGAAAGGGAGTCTTCACTTGCCACCTATAAAGGCTGCTAATTTGGGATAAATATCAACAATGCTTATCGGATATATTTGAGAGAAGCCGCCGTATAATAGAAGGGAGTACACCCAGTCCAAGAAGCGGTTCAAGCTCTGTCCAGATATGTGTGGAGGAAACCAAAGGGAAGCGGCTCACCTGACCAAGTCCTGCTTCCCCCACAACCCTAATCAGGTTCGACCAGCCAGACATCACCTGAAGATATCTATCTATGCGGTAAATGCGTATTTACTTTAGCTTAATCATTTCAGTATAGAAATTTGTCACCATCTCATGCCTATCCCACAATAGTGTAACCATTATGCGCTAGGCAGGGGACTTAATGTCGATGGTGGATTTTCATTTAAGGATAAAATTGTAAAAGCTAAAACTATGCGTTGATATCCTGCAAAGGATAAAGCCACTGATAAAATGATGAATACATATTCACTTCGCTAATTTGCTTAGAATGGAGCATGTAGCAACAATCCCATGTACCCTATGAATTTATGGCATCATGACCAGCCTTGTATTTCCTGTGTTGTTCCCACTGAACTCTCATTATTGGTGCGGCATGAGTGTTACTCTCAGCAGAGTAACACGAATCTCCAAATGTCACTAATGAGGCATGCACTAAATACCTGTACAGGATACAACTGTCGGTGTGTTATACTAGCCCGATTAAGCATATTTGAATCTGGACTAACCATATCAGTCTCAGAAACAATCACGACCACGCGAGTTGGCCATATGATTTAACCAGCCTAGACGATCCTCAGCAGGAGCAGACTACTACATTAATGACCACCAGCGGGCGACTACTACATTAATGACCACCAGCGGTCCCACTTATGCCCTGGTCGGTCGAATACCTACCATGCCTCCAAAACTACCACCGAACACCAGCCTGAAGTTGGATGTCCAGACTGGTATGGAGCATCTTGGAGGAATCGTACAAACAAAGGCCGCCTATGGCAGTCTCAAGTTCATCACGTCCGTTCAACTTCACCGGCATGGTTGGACGACGTGGATCAGCCCAAAGCCGGTCGAACAAGCGCCGTGGTGTACACCGACGAACCTTCTTCCTACCTGCATGACCGACTCTTCCTTAACCTGACCAGATTGCAATTTACGATTGTCCGAAGTTGTGTCAGCGTGAAGAATTGAGGGTCGCAGGAAATTCCACTAAAAGTCCCAAATTGATCACGACCATCCAATTTCACCGGCATGATTGGATGGCTTATATCGGATCCTTAACCACCAGGCAGGTATTGGCGTGTTCACCATCGGCCCAACGTGGGCCCCACATGGTCGGCCTCCCCAAAGGAGAAGCGTGGCTTGCCAATTCTTCCATCCAAAGCAGCGTGGACATGAAACCCTATTTATGGTTTGCGGCACATCACATGTGTCGCAAATCAGTCTCAACCATCCATCTTCGCAGGTATAGATAGAGGGTGTAGATGTAGATTCAAAGGGCCCAGAGCATGTCAACACAATCACCGTGGGCCCACCTACATACATGACTAATTGGTCAAGACCAACTATGGTTGGTCGTCTCGATTTGTGCGCCCAAACTAGGCATGGCCGCGCATTTTCAATAGCAAATCGATCTCGACCACTCAAATTTGCTGGACAAATTGAGTGTCTTAGATCACATCTTCACGGAACAGTGAGGTACGGACGTGTACAATGGACTGTCGACTGCACGCCTGACTGATCGGCCAAGACCGACCATGGTTGGTCGTCTCGAAACGCGCGCCCGAAGTAGGCACGACATGTGGTCTTCAATTCCTTCGCGGAATGGGATTTCTTTCGAAAATCGATCTCAACCACTCCTCTTTGGCAGACAAATTGAGTGGCTTAGATCTCATCTCCATGGGACAGTGAGGTACAGACACCTACACCAGCATGGCATCTACACGCATGCCCAATCGGCCCTGCAAAAACGTGTTCCATGCTTGGATTCGACCAAGCTAAAGGTTGGTGTTAGAGCACCTCCTAAACCCTAATCCGACGGTCGCAGATGTGGGTCGCAAGCCATCTCGTCCGTGAAACTTCACCAGCTTGGAGGGACAGCCTAAGACAAGAGTTAGGCGACCAGTGAGGCATCACCACGATCACAGTCCACCACTCTTCCACACAAAGTGATCGGCCAAGTCAGGACTTACCTGTACAGCCTCCAAACGATCACTGGAATACGGATGGACGTGATGCTATTTTAAGATGCTTAATTCGCGACTTACTTCGTTAATCTTTAAAACAGTGATGCTTCACACATGATGAATATATTCGATACATTACCTTCATAAAATACACATGATACTTCACAAGTATCGACTTCCTAAATAACTTAGTTATTTAATCTAGCATCACATGCTACTTTTTGTGGGTCCCACGATCCACACATTCGAGACATCAAATATGTCACAAACTGGGGGATACTTACTGGGGTATTGGTCCGGCGGTTTACAACGTGCAGCGCACAACGCGCCATCACAAGAACGTGTCAGGAAGACATAGACGGTTAGTGATGATGGGAGAAGTGGGCAAAACTGATCGTGTGACACTAACACACGCAACTCCACTGCTCCATCAGTCCACTTTTTCCACTTCCCATGAGAGACGTGGGTTAGGCTCAATGACTTGTATAAATAGGTTCTCCTCCCTATTTCCAAGACAGAACAAGATAACAGAAACCAAGTGTTGATACAACCGTATCCAAACACCAGAACTGATAGCTTACATTCTGCAAGTCAGTTCAGCTTTCTGTTACAAGTCATACACAGCCAACACCTTCTTCGCTTCCCTCTCTAAGATCAACCCCATCTCCTTCACTTTGTGACCGAAACAAGTCTGGAACGACCATTTCTTGGTTTAGGCCGGAGTTGTACAGATTGATTTCTCGAATCACAAGAACTCGCATGCAGTGCATTTGTTTAGGGTTTAGATTCATTTCTCATCCACACACCCCAAATTACTAAAACCAGCAGAAATAGTTTTCACCCATAAACAACATACCAACAGGATATTGCGAATGGGAAACGGAAACCATACGACAATGTAAAAGTTAAGTTTCTATGTCCATGTGTGAAATGTCTCAACCTCTACGTGCACAAGGAAAGTAAAGTTAAGTTTCATTTATATTCTTCTGGATTTATTCAAAATTATGTCGTATGGACTAAGCACGGAGAAGGAGATGAGTCATCAAGGTGGACACTTCTGGATGGTAATGGCAGCAACGGTCCCCACTATGATGAACCAACATATGCTGCAGAGACTATAGAATTGGTTAGTGCTTTATTAGGAGATAGATTTTCAAAGGATTCTGAGAAGATGCAACGGATACTTAAAGATGTTGGGAAACCCCTATACGAAGGATGTGCGGATTTTACAAAGATATCTGCAATGTGTGAACTGTTTAACTTGAAGAGCAAGCACGGAGCTTCCGACAAGTTCTTTAATGAACTTCTACCACTGTTAAAATCCATGCTCCCTTCAGGAAATGAGATGATGAAAAGTACATATGAAGATAAGAAGGTGATGAGAGATTTGGGTTCAGGTTACTTAAAGATACATGTATGCATCAATGACTGCATTCTATATAGGAAGAATTACATCAAGTGTCCCACCTGTGGGGAATCAAGATGGAAAGTTGACGACACCACCCAAGAGGTGCATGAAAAAATTCCAGAAAAAGTATTGTTGTCTTTCCCAATTATCCCAAGACTGAAAAGACTGTTTCAATCAAAGAGAATTGTCGAATATTCATTGTGGCATGACACCAGAAAGAAAGAAGAGGGTGTTTTAAAGCATCCGGCGGACTCACCAGCATGGTAAAATATAGATGAAAGATATCCCGTAATTCGTGATGATCCTCGAAATCTGTGGCTAGGCATTTCGGCTGACGGGGTTGACGTAAACAAAGGCATGCAAAAACAGCACAGTGTGTAGCCAATTCTGACAGTGATTTACAAACTTCCGCCAGAGTTGTGTATGAAGAGAAAGTTCACCATGCTGTCATTAATTATCGATGGGGGGCCTTGTGAGGACATTGATGTTATGTTATAACCATTTGTCGAAGATCTCAAGGAATTGTTTGAGGGAGTCGAATGTTTTGATGCGCTGAAACAGGAGATGTTTACTCTACGTGTGGTTGTTTTATGGACAATAAATGATTACCCGGATCTCGGTACACTGTGTGGTTGCCCCTACCAGGGACGAGACGCCTGTAAGGTGTGTGGGAGAAATACTTACTATGTCAGGCTAAAACATTGTAAAAAAGAGGTTTATACCGGGCATAGAAGATACCTACCATACGATCATCCATTCAGACGTCAGAAGGGGTTCAATGGAAAAGAAGAAAATGAAAAGGCTCCGGAACTTATGACCCCGTCAGAAATATACAATGAGGTAAAGTCTATAAAGAATAAATGGGGAAAGAGACGGAAGAACATTATGGTGGAATTCGTGCAGGATAACCCTGGAAGAGGTGGAAAGATGAAGAGAATCAAAAAGACCATCGACCCAAAAAAGGGGAAGTGGAAGGATAAGGGGAAGGAGAAGGATAATGAAAGGCCCTACTGTAAAAAGTTCAATATATGGTTCCGGCTCCTCCCCTACTGGCGGTATCATGTCGTCCACCATTTCACAGATTTCATGCATGTCGAAAAGAATGTATGCGAGAGTATCGTTGGAACATTGTTGAACAATGAATTTATGTCGAAAGACCACCTTGCTGCTCGAATGGACCTGAAGGAGATGGGTTTTAGAGACGAGTTGCAACCTCGGGAAAATGGCAAAGGGGGATATATACTAAAGGCAGCATGTCACTCATTAAGCCCGGAGGAAAAGGACAAGTTCTGTGCAACATTATCCGAGATAAAGGTTCCACAATGGTATTGTTCAAACTTTTCAACCCTGGTGAATCGAAAATATCGAAAGCTTATCGGACTAAAATCGCATGATTATCACATGCTAATGCAGCATTTTTTTCCCATTGCGATTAAATCAATTATGCCGCAGCCAACAAGATATGCTATTATCAGGTTTTGTTTTTTTTCAGGGCAATATCTAGCAAAGAAATCAGGGTGGCATAGCTAGAAAAATTGCAGTCGGATCTCGTTGTCACGTCGTGCTTGCTCGAGAAATACTTTCCTCCATCCTTTTTCGACATCATGGTTCATTTAACTGTGCATCTTACCAGGGAAGTGCAAATTTGTGGTCCTGTATTCTTTCGATGGATGTATCCGTTTGAAAGGTGCATGAAGGTCATTAAAGGGCATGTGCGAAACAGAAACAGACCTGGAGGAAACATTGTTGAAGGGAACCTTGCGGAAGAGACAATTGAGGTTATCAGTGAGAACCAACAAAGCATGAATGATACAGTCGGAATTCCACCAGACAAACTCAACACATCTGACACTAGCGAAGATTCTTATTCTTTCAGGGGAAAACCAATGTCAAATCCTAAGTTTCCTCGTGTTGATAAGGATCTGTTTGATAAAGCGCATTTCTATGTATTGCGGAATTCGCCTGAAGTTAGTCCTTACATTGAGTAAGTATAACTAGATCTAACCAAATAACCTCATTTTTTATTTAGTTTTCGATTTTATGTCCGAATTTCTGTAAAGATAATAACATTAATCATTGCACTGTCCAGCCGACACCAGAATTTTTTGAAGGATAAATATCCTAGTATGAGTGATAGACAACTAGATCAAAAACATCGTGAAGAGTTCGCCAAAAGGTTACAAAAAGTGGTAATAGTTTGCAGAAAATGTCACTCTTGCTATATGTAACTTTTGCGTTGAGACGGAGGCTAATCCTTATAATGTATTTCAGGTTAAGAGTGAGTGGGCAGACTCTAGGGAAAACTTCAATCAGGACTTAAGGTGGATATCAATCCCACCGAATGCACAAGTAGATACATACGAAGCATATCACATCAATGGATATCTGTTTCTCACAAAATCTCATGATGGTTCAGTTAACCAGAATAGCGGGGTTTACGTAGAGGCAACTGACACGCACATTAGAAAAGCGGGGATTACCCTTAATCTGGTGGATTATTATGGTGTTTTACAAGAGATATGGGTGCTGACGTATCATTCGCTGAAAATTCCACTTTACGGTTGTAAATGGGTTACCAAAGCAGGGGTCTCAAAAGACAAACTTGGCTACATTTTGGTTGAGCTTGATAAGTTGGGACTCCAGGATGATCCTTTCATTGTAGCCTCCCAAGCTAAGCAGGTATTTTATGTGCCAGACCAGGAAAATAAAAAAAAGTCTATTGTGTTAGGTGCACCTACCCAAATCTGGAAATATGCTGGTGATGAAGTCGACGAGGAATTAAGTACGGCAGTTATTTGTCGGAATGAGTATAAATTTCCAAAGGTAGATAAACTTGACCTGCAAAGGACATCCAGGGATGATTACTATCAGGACAACACTAAGGGTAGAACTGCAAGGAAACACTATGGGAAAAATATACATCTACAACTGGAGATTTACAACACTTCGCTATACATCGTAGAAAGTCCTATGTTTTACAACTGGTTTCAAAGAAAGAGTTGTCGTATATCATCACTACCAACCCTTAGGAACAAGGGGTTGCGCTAAGAAAACAAACGACAACTCCTTTAGCAAAACTGTTGTGACGACATTTAGGTATAACAACTTTGTTTCATAAGTGTAGTGACTTAGCCTATCACAATTCTCACAAGTGTTGTTGAAGAACACAAAAATATGATAATGAAAAATACGTTAGAGGGGAGATTCGAACATGAACCTAATGCATGGATGTATAGCTCATCAACCATCCTTACAGTTCACAAGTTTAGGTTTTTTCTTTTTTTTTAATAGAAACGTATAACAACACTTATAAGTGTTGTTGAAGTTAAAATATAGAATGTGGGAAAAAAATTAGGTTTGGGGGATTCGACCCTGAGCCTCCTATATGGAAGTCTACACCACTAACCATACCTACACTATCACAAGTTGTGTAAAGTTGGTGGTTCTTTAATATACTATTATGACAACCCTTCATAAGCATTGTAAAACAAAATATAATGCTCAAAGGCGACTGAGCCGCAAAGAGCGTGAAGCATTCTCTGTAACCATATACATTCTTCTCTGTAAATAATCACATACATTCTATAAGACTACCCACTTTAAGAAAGCATGCAACTGGGGAATATGGCAAAAGTATACCATCAAATTATAAGTTAGAAGGGGGAGGGAGCATAATATACGAATCTAAGCAGATGTAGAGAAAATATGCACAAGTTGAGACCAGGCAGAATTTAAGTGGGCAAATATAGCAACCATAACAACTGAAATGTCTCATTTTCTATCCTCCTTCATCCGGCCTTGAGACCGGCAATGAAATGATATATCATTTACATTGGAGGAGTTAAAATGGTGTTATAAAAGTAACAGCGCTAGCATTTTATAATAAGCACACAAATGGAGTTGTTAACTGTTTTTGCAAAAAATACTAGATTAGTAAAGAAAATACAACCAGGAGTATGCAAGCTGCATTCTTACAACTGCAAACCTGTACATATGAGAACAGTGGTCTGCATCTGCCGTTTCTGAAAACATTACCATCTCAAACGATATTCACACACAAATGATGATAACAAAGCAGCCCTGAATTACCAACAATAGAACATAGAGTTTGATAAGTGATAAATACACAAGCCAATACGCGCAGTCACATAGCAACACTGCAATAACTGATATCAGCGAAAAAAACCCCCCATGTGCCACAGTAGCATGGATATCAAAATCCATAGAATGGTGAGTGATAGAAGCTATGCCCATACTCATTCTCAATGGAAGCATACTTCACAAAGAAATATCTTGCAACTATTAATTACAACTCATACAGAACCTACACACTCAGCTGTAGCAAGAAATGAGAGAATAGCAGTTGAAGTAGCTTACTGGAAGGAAAATAACCACCAAATATTGCTAAAGTAAGAATACAATACCCGTAAAACAATAAAACACTGATCTAACTTGTGAACTTGTTTGTTTTCTTCTTTTTGTTCTTCTTCTTTGTCGGAACCACTATGGTATATCCCCAATCTTCTCTTAAGTAACTCTCGCTCTCGTCATCCATTTGGAAACAAGAGTTGAAGTATCCACTGGTTGGAAATTTGTGTCATGCTTTTCATTGTATTCCTCTAATTCATGGAAACCCCTAGGCGGTGGTTTCACCATCACATACCAGTTAGATGTATTTGACTCTCGAGAATAGAAAACTTGTCGCGCTTGCTTTGCTAAAATGAATGGATCGTTACAGTATTGGTTCTTATGCTGCTTTAAATTGACTAATGTAAAGCCATCTTCTACCTTCACACCAAAATTGGTGTGAGCCCAATCACATTTGAATATTGGAATTTGAAACATATGATTGTAGTCCAACAATAGAATTTCTTCTAAAACACCGTAGAACCCACTAGTTTCTGACAATCCTGCAACTAAGGTTGTTGATTCAATTGAAACTCCACTGTTTTGTGTGACTCTCTTAACATCCTTCGTAATAAACCTAGTGTCATTGATAAGAAAGCCTTTATATGATATGCAGTTTTCTAACGGCCCATATGACAACCATTCTACCGTGTGTGATATTGGCATGCCTTGTTCAATTTGCATCTTAACCTATAAATGTATAATCTCAGGACATAACAAAATAACTAAATTTTTTATCTAAGCATAAGAAGTTAGATTTATATGATGGTGTGCCTAACATGGATTGTTCTATGTGATAGAATGAAACAAAATCACACGCATTTGTGTTTTTTGTAGTAGTTTTCCGAAGCAGCAAAATGTCCAAGTGTTTAAACTATACTAAGATGCATAATCTGACTAAGAGTGCACGAGACATACCTTTTGTTGAAACCAATCTGCAAATGTGTCAGACTGTATGGAATTGAGTTGGTCTTCACTAGTAATTGCCCTCCCAGCAGGAGATTTTAACTCGTCCATATGCATTCTAAGACAAAATTAAAATTAGAAAATGAAGTATTAATTGACAGACCATTTTTAATAAACATGAACATCATACTTACATCATATATGGGTCAATTTCGGGTGTGTTAAAAAGCACATATCTGTGAGCTATCTTTAACTTCTCACTATCCATACGCACTTGGACACCTTTAGAAAGAGGACGTGCTGCCGGTGTGGAACCATTTTGAGTGTTTTCGTTACGCCTTTGCTTTACTCCTGTTTCAGCTGCTTGGGCCTTACGAATATCAAAATACCTAACACACTCCATTCCAAGATAACACTCGGCTATACAAGCTTCAGGTTGTGCATAATTCTTTACATATTCTTTGAATGTCTTCATATACCTAGGAAAGTCGAGTATGCAACAGTTACTAGTTAATTAAATATTAGTATCTCTAAGATACAAAGGGCATAACTTTCTACACGAAACCAAAAAACAGAAGTAATATAAATTAAATTGGCATACCTTTCAAATGGATACATCCAACGATATTGTACAGGTCCACATAATCGCACTTCTCGAGCTAGGTGAATTGTCAAGTGCATCATGACATCAAAAAGTGACGGAGGGAAGTACCTCTCCAACATACACAAAGTCTCAGCAACTTCTACTTCAAGTTCTATTAATCTATGGAGATGAACTGCCCTTTGGCATATTTCGTGAAAATAAGAACATAACCTGAAAATTGCCTCCCTTGGCCCTACAGGTAAAATTCCTTGCAAAGCAACGGGTAATATTTATTGCATACGAACATGGTAATCATGAGCCTTAAGAACACCTAAGCAACCATCTTCTGAGAAATGCTTTCTAAGATCAGAACTAAAACCATATGGAACCTTTAAATTTCTCATCCTATTATACAATATAGCCTTTTCCTTGTCATTTAAACAGTATGGTGCTGGTGGAAGGATCGTTTTTCCATTTATCTCTACTGGATGTAATTCTGGTCTTATTCCCATACTCTTCAGATCATTGCGGGACTTTAGACCGTCTTTTGTTTTGGACTTTATATTCAATATGTTACCAATAATACTCTCGCAAACATTTTTTCTGTATGCATAACATCAATATTGTGTCGTAGTAATAAATCCTAGGAAGATGGAAAAACCTAACATTAGTAATTAATTCTATAAAGAAATAAAAGATCAGACATTTAATCTATGTAAAAGTTATAATGTCATGCTGTCGAATCTTAGGTAAGTAATTAATTCTATTATAATGTCATGCTGAAATAAACAGAAACAAAATGCTCATTATACTGAAAATATACTATTATGTGTCAATTATGGTGCAATCAAACTGATGCTGCCGATGCTTTATCACATTGGGAAAATTACTCAGATGCATTATACTTCCCAAACACTATATCAAAAGAACGAGTGTGCCATTTAGATTGCATTTTTTGATAATGTGAAGTTTAGAGGCTAACATGGTGCAAAGCAGAAGAACCCATAGCCAAATATTAACAAGTAAGTTTGAAGTTATGGAACTAACCTTCCAGTAAGGCAAGTCGAAGAATATTGACCGTTTGTTAAACACCCGAGGTTCAGTTTCATCATCATTTGCACCAGAAATAGCCGCATCAGCAACAACATCCCTTTTCCGCTTCCCACATTTAGAATTACCCACATTTGCACTTGCTGCCGCACTACTATTGCCCTTATTCTTCTTCTTTTGCTCTTTCTTTTTCCTTATCTCCTCCTCGTTCTTCTCCGCTTTCCCAAAATCATTTGTAATACTATTCTGACATTCAAGTGCCGCAGCACCAGACATAACAGGTGGATTTTCCTTCCTCTCAATCTCTCCATTAAACCAGTCTTTTTTCTGCCGAAGAGGATGATTACGACGAAGAAATCTCCTATGATTCAAGTAGACATTTTTACGACTAAATGCCAACCAGTTTGAAAGTGTATTTTCACCGCAAAGAGGACAGGCTTCCTTCCCTTTATACGTAAATCCAGATAAATTACCATATGCAGGGAAATCGTTTATTATCCACATTAATAACGCCTTCAAGTTAAAATCTGTTTTACTAAACGCATCATATACCTGCACCCCTTTCTCCCACAACTCAAAAAGATCATCAATCAAGGGCTGCAAGTATACATCAATGTCATTACCCGGTTGTTTTTTTCCTCGAATCAGCATGCTCAGAATTATGTTGTCACCTTGCATACACAACTGAGGGGGCAAATTATTAACCACGAGCATCACTGGCCAACAACTGTGGGCTGCGGAAAGATCACCAAATGGATTAAATCCATAAGCAGCAAGCCCAAGACGCAAATTACGGGGATCTGAAGCAAACTCGGGATACTTTTTGTCTATGTGCTTCCAAGCCAAAGAATCTGTTGGATGACGCATCTTCCCATCCTTATTCTTGTTCGTCGCGTGCCATATCAACTGCTCAGCCAGTGCTGCTGATTGAAACAATCTTCTCAATCTCGGCACAATGGGGAAGTACCTAAGCACCTTCACCGGTATCTTCTTTTGCGGATTGTCTATCATTTCAGCATCGTCCATGTTAGATGTGTCTGCCTTCCACCTAGAATAATGACATTTAGGACACTCGTCTGCATCTTTCAAATATTTTCTAAAAAAACAACAATCATTAATACAAGCATGTATTTTCTGGTAAGTCAATTGATAAGATTTCAGCAACTTTTTCACTTCATATGTTGAGCAAGGAAGACAATGATCTGGCGGCAACAAGGAACCGATTGTCTTGAGAAGTTCGTCAAAAGATTTCCTAGATAAACCATTTACTGTCTTGTGCCTATACAATTCAACAGTGATGGATAAATTTGTGTGTGTTTTAAAATTAGGATATAACGGTGTGTCCGCCTCTTCCACATGGTTTTCCAAACCCTCATCTTGCACAGGTTCATGTCCCTGATCGATATGTGCATCAGCTTCAACAGCAGCATCTATATGATATGATCCCCTTGTTGCTCCCTCTTGGTGTACATCAGTAGAAGTGTGTATAGTCTCCCCGTGAAAAACCCACTCAGTGTACGTAGGATCCCAACCTCGTTTCAGCAAGTGAAGATGCACTTCTTTCGGAGGAAGTGGGAAAGTGAGATTCTTACAATCAACACAAGGACAACTGAATTCAGAAGGATTTCCAAGTCTCTGACAAACGGTATCTATGAAATTCTTCAAGGCCTCTTGATATGGAAGATCACCCCTACATGAAAGAACGACGAAATAATTAATCACAGAATAACACAATAAAAGAGGTAAAACCAATGTAAAGAATGTAATATTCTACAGTGAAAAACATATTAACCTTGGCCAATGAACCCAATCTTTATTCATAATTTTGAATGACTTGAATCTGCAAATCTGTTCAGTTCTTCAATCCAGTTAAAAAAACCCTTTCAATTTCCCTTATCAACCAACACTGGAGCCACTTCTTTGGTTGGAATGTTGAATTTATTAAAGATTAATGGCACCTGGCGCAATCAAAATATGATAACCAGCATAAGTAACCACAATGGATTAACAAATTATAAGATATTTACATATACAAAAAGGGGATTGAGAATACATATTCCAGAGTGAGGTGCTGATATGAATATTTAGCTAGCATATAACAACCACCTTGTTTAGTTTTTTATGTATATAGATACATTTCGAACTAGTATAACCAGCCTCTTCTAAATTGAGTACATCAGGCCACATGTATAACCATTTTCCATTAAGAGTGCCTCTACAGCCTACACAGGAAAAGCTTTAGACAAACTGGCCAATCAAATTGAAATCAAGTCTTTCAAACAAACTATTCGCACTGTTTAGACAACATATGTCAATACTAGTTAATCCAGTTCAACTTCCCTTCAATGAACTACATATGTGAGTACTAATTCTAGACATTCAACACATTGGAGCAGGCAATTCTTATTCGGTAAGCGGTATGAGGGAAAAGTCACTAAACACAGTCGCATGAAATTTATACAACATCAATCAGACAAATCAGGAGAACATTTCCTCATATCATGCACAATTTGAAACGTTATATGCTTCGACGTGGGGAAAATTAAAATTAAAAACCAAAGTAAACAGCAAGAGTCTGCGCAAAAATGCCGCAGAATAGGTCACAGAACTGCGAACCTACAGTTTTCAGTTTTGATGAAGTCTTATATCTCAAGGGCCAAATATCCTAAAAGACTTGTTATGTTTACTGTCATCAAATTCATGATGACAAGCAATCACATCACATCTACATTGGATCAGAACAAAATTGAACTCAGAACACACAAATGGAGCAATTGAAAACTCTCTAGAATCATGAAACCCTCTTTTCTTCATTACTGTCATGCAAATAAGAAAGGAGCAAACTACCCATATTATTGATTTTAATCAAATTTTAAACCAAACCCATATTGTTTTGTGTTGATTATCACAAAAAGAACATAATTTAATGCAAACTACCAAAATTTAATGCAAACTACTCAAATTTAATGCAAAAAAGTCACTGAAAAAAACCTAATTCAAAAATCAAAAAAATAATATACCCTAAATTGAGCTTTGGTTACAGATCGATCTTCAACTTCGGGAAATTGGTGAGGTGGTTAGTTGAGATATGGGTTACAGATCGATCTTCAACATTGTGTGGTGATGATGAAGTTGGTGAAGTAATCTCCTGAGATCGATGAAGTTAAAAACGATGGTAATGAACGGAGCTGTTGGAGTCGTAGACGATGAAGTTGTCAGTGGTTTGAGTGATGGAGGTATTGTTGTACCGAAGTGGTTTGAGTGATGGTGGTTTGAGTAATGGTGGTTTGAGGTGAAGTTTCTCCGTCGAACACACTGGGGAGATGCAGTTGAGGGAAAAAAAGAAAAGGATAAGGAAGGAATAGATATGAGAATGATGTTAAACAAAAAAAAAAACAAAAAACTTAACGGCTGTAGATAAAATAGAATTAAAAATTAAATGAATGGGTGGTTATGATGTGATGATATACATAGAATATTCCAAAGGAATATTCCCAGTATATGGTCGGATTCATCGTTCTTACGAAGTCCCCGACTTAGAGTAGTCCACTCACCGCCAGGTTTCGATCTCAGATCCATGTTATGTCTCGAAGTTGCCAAAACCGGTCAGGTTTAAGGGTTAGAGGAATATTATGAAAGCATCTTACATATGAATCGACAGATTCATCGTTCTTATGAAGTCTCCGAGTTAGAGTAGTTCACTCACCGCCAGGTTTCGATCTCGGAGCCATGTTATGTCTCGAAGTTGCCAAAACCTGTCAGGTTTAAGGGTTAGAGGAATATTATGAAAGAATCTTACCTATGAATCGACAGATTCATCGTTCTTATGAAGTCTCTGACTTAGAGTAGTCCACTCACCGCCAGGTTTCGATCTCGGATCCATGTTATGTCTCGAAGTTGCCAAAACCGGTCAGGTTTAAGGTTGGAGGAATATTATGAAAGCATCTTACCTATGAATCGACAGATTCATCATTCTTATGAAGTCTCCGAGTTAGAGTAGTCCACTCACCGCCAGGTTTCAATCTCGGAGCCATGTTATGTCTCGAAGTTGCCAAAACCGGTCAGGTTTAAGGGTTGGAGGAATATTATGAAAGCATCTTACCTATGAATCGACAGATTCATCGTTCTTATGAAGTCTCTGAGTTAGAGTAGTCCACTCACCGCCAGGTTTCGATCTCGGAGCCATGTTATGTCTCGAATTTGCCAAAACCGGTCAGGTTTAAGGGTTGGAGGAATATTATGAAAGCATCTTACCTATGAATCGACAGATTCATCGTTCTTATGAAGTCTCTGACTTATAGTAGTCCAATCACCGCCAGGTTTCGATCTCGGAGTCATGTTATGTCTCGAAGTTGCCAAAATCGGTCAAGTTCAAGGGTTGGAGGAATATTATGAAAGCATCTTACCTATGAATCGACAAATTCATCGTTCTTATGAAGTCTCTGACTTAGAGTAGTCCACTCACCGCCAGGTTTCGATCTCGGAGCCATGTTATGTCTCGAAGTTTCCAAAACCGGTCAGGTTTAAGGGTTGGAGGAATATTATGAAAGCATCTTACCTATGAATCGACAGATTCATCGTTCTTATGAAGTCTCCGAGTTAGAGTAGTCCACTCACCGCCAGGTTTCGATCTCGGAGCCATGTTATGTCTCGAAGTTGCCAAAACCGGCCAGGTTTAAGGGTTGAAGGAATGAAAGCATCTTACCTATGAATCGAAAGATTCATCGTTCTTATGAAGTCTCTGACTTAGAGTAGTCCACTCACCGCCAGGTTTCGATCTCGGAGCCATGTTATGTCTCGAAGTTGCCAAAACCGGTCAGGTTTAAGGGTTGGAGGAATATTATGAAAGCATCTTACCTATGAATCGACAGATTCATCGTTCTTATGAAGTCTCTGACTTAGAGTAGTCCACTCACCGCCAGGTTTCGATCTTGGAGCCATGTTATGTCTCGAAGTTGCCAAAACCGGTCAGGTTTAAGGGTTGGAGGAATATTATGAAAGCATCTTACCTATGAATCGACAGATTCATCGGTCTTATGAAGTCTCCGAGTTAGAGTAGTCCACTCACTGCCAGGTTTCGATCTCGGAGCCATGTTATGTCTCGAATTTGTAAAAACTGGTCAGGTTTAAGGGTTGGAGGAATATTATGAAAGAATCTTACCTATGAATCGATAGATTCATCGTTCTTATGAAGTCTCTGACTTAGAGTAGTCCACTCACCGCCAGGTTTCGATCTCGGAGCCATGTTATGTCTCGAAGTTGCCAAAACCGGTCAGGTTTAAGGGTTGGAGGAATATTATGAAAGCATCTTACCTATGAATCGACAGATTCATCGTTCTTATGAAGTCTCCGAGTTAGAGTAGTCCACTCACCGCCAGGTTTCGATCTCGGAGCCATGTTATGTCTCGAATTTGCCAAAACCGTTCAGGTTTAAGGGTTGGAGGAATATTATGAAAGCATCTTACCTATGAATCGACAGATTCATCGTTCTTATGAAGTCTCTGAGTTAGAGTAGTGCACTCACCGCCAGGTTTCGATCTCGGATCCATGTTATGTCTCGAAGTTGCCAAAACCGGTCAGGTTTAAGGGTTGGAGGAATATTATGAAAGCATCTTACCTATGAATCGACAGATTCATCGTTCTTATGAAGTCTCTGAGTTAGAGTAGTCCACTCACCTCCAAGTTTCGATCTTGGAGCCATGTTATGTCTCGAAGTTGCCAAAATCGGTCAGGTTTAAGGGTTGGAGGAATATTATGAAAGCATCTTACCTATGAATCGACAGATTCATCGTTCTTATGAAGTCTCTGACTTAGAGTAGTCCACTCACCGCCATGTTTCGATCTCGGAGCCATGTTATGTCTCGAAGTTTCCAAAACCGGTCAGGTTTAAGGGTTGGAGGAATATTATGAAAGCATCTTACCTATGAATCGACAGATTCATCATTTTTATGAAGTCTCCGAGTTAGAGTAGTCCACTCACCGCCAGGTTTCGATCTCGGAGCCATGTTATGTCTCGAATTTGCCAAAACCGGTCAGGTTTAAGGGTTGGAGGAATATTATGAAAGCATCTTACCTATGAATCGACAGATTCATCGTTCTTATGAAGTCTCTGACTTAGAGTAGTCCACTCACCGCCAGG
The DNA here is from genome assembly GCF_003573695.1 of Papaver somniferum. NCBI lineage: Eukaryota > Viridiplantae > Streptophyta > Magnoliopsida > Ranunculales > Papaveraceae > Papaver > Papaver somniferum. The sequence continues at coordinate 94,032,881 of NC_039364.1, read as the reverse complement.
TTTCGATCTCGGAGCCATGTTATGTCTCGAAGTTGCCAAAACCGGTCAGGTTTAAGGGTTGCAGGAATATTATGAAAGCCTCTTACCTATGAATCGACAGATTCATAGGTAAGATGAAGTCTCCGAGTTAGAGTAGTCCACTCACCGCCAGGTTTCGATCTCGGAGCCATGTTATGTCTCGAATTTGCCAAAACCGTTCAGGTTTAAGGGTTGGAGGAATATTATGAAAGCATCTTACCTATGAATCGACAGATTCATCATTTTTATGAAGTCTCCGAGTTAGAGTAGTCCACTCACCGCCAGGTTTCGATCTCGGAGCCATGTTATGTCTCGAAGTTGCCAAAACCGGTCAGGTTTAAGGGTTGGAGGAATATTATGAAAGCATCTTACCTATGAATCGACAGATTCATCGTTCTTATGAAGTCTCTGAGTTAGAGTAGTCCACTCACCGCCAGGTTTCGATCTCAGAGCCATGTTATGTCTCGAAATTGCCAAAACCGGTCAGGTTTAAGGGTTGGAGGAATATTATGAAAGCATCTTACCTATGAATCGACAGATTCATCGTTCTTATGAAGTCTCTGACTTAGAGTAGTCCACTCACCGCCAGGTTTCGATCTCAGAGCCATGTTATGTCTCGAAGTTGCCAAAACCGGTCAGGTTTAAGGGTTGGAGGAATATTATGAAAGCATCTTACCTATGAATCGACAGATTCATCGTTCTTATGAAGTCTCTGAGTTAGAGTAGTCCACTCACCGCCAGGTTTCGATCTCGGAGCCATGTTATGTCTCGAATTTGCCAAAACCGGTCAGGTTTAAGGGTTGGAGGAATATTATGAAAGCATCTTACCTATGAATCGACAGATTCATCGTTCTTATGAAGTCTCTGACTTATAGTAGTCCAATCACCGCCAGGTTTCGATCTCGGAGTCATGTTATGTCTCGAAGTTGCCAAAATCGGTCAAGTTCAAGGGTTGGAGGAATATTATGAAAGCATCTTACCTATGAATCGACAAATTCATCGTTCTTATGAAGTCTCTGACTTAGAGTAGTCCACTCACCGCCAGGTTTCGATCTCGGAGCCATGTTATGTCTCGAAGTTTCCAAAACCGGTCAGGTTTAAGGGTTGGAGGAATATTATGAAAGCATCTTACCTATGAATCGACAGATTCATCGTTCTTATGAAGTCTCCGAGTTAGAGTAGTCCACTCACCGCCAGGTTTCGATCTCGGAGCCATGTTATGTCTCGAAGTTGCCAAAACCGGCCAGGTTTAAGGGTTGAAGGAATGAAAGCATCTTACCTATGAATCGAAAGATTCATCGTTCTTATGAAGTCTCTGACTTAGAGTAGTCCACTCACCGCCAGGTTTCGATCTCGGAGCCATGTTATGTCTCGAAGTTGCCAAAACCGGTCAGGTTTAAGGGTTGGAGGAATATTATGAAAGCATCTTACCTATGAATCGACAGATTCATCGTTCTTATGAAGTCTCTGACTTAGAGTAGTCCACTCACCGCCAGGTTTCGATCTTGGAGCCATGTTATGTCTCGAAGTTGCCAAAACCGGTCAGGTTTAAGGGTTGGAGGAATATTATGAAAGCATCTTACCTATGAATCGACAGATTCATCGGTCTTATGAAGTCTCCGAGTTAGAGTAGTCCACTCACTGCCAGGTTTCGATCTCGGAGCCATGTTATGTCTCGAATTTGTAAAAACTGGTCAGGTTTAAGGGTTGGAGGAATATTATGAAAGAATCTTACCTATGAATCGATAGATTCATCGTTCTTATGAAGTCTCTGACTTAGAGTAGTCCACTCACCGCCAGGTTTCGATCTCGGAGCCATGTTATGTCTCGAAGTTGCCAAAACCGGTCAGGTTTAAGGGTTGGAGGAATATTATGAAAGCATCTTACCTATGAATCGACAGATTCATCGTTCTTATGAAGTCTCCGAGTTAGAGTAGTCCACTCACCGCCAGGTTTCGATCTCGGAGCCATGTTATGTCTCGAATTTGCCAAAACCGTTCAGGTTTAAGGGTTGGAGGAATATTATGAAAGCATCTTACCTATGAATCGACAGATTCATCGTTCTTATGAAGTCTCTGAGTTAGAGTAGTGCACTCACCGCCAGGTTTCGATCTCGGATCCATGTTATGTCTCGAAGTTGCCAAAACCGGTCAGGTTTAAGGGTTGGAGGAATATTATGAAAGCATCTTACCTATGAATCGACAGATTCATCGTTCTTATGAAGTCTCTGAGTTAGAGTAGTCCACTCACCTCCAAGTTTCGATCTTGGAGCCATGTTATGTCTCGAAGTTGCCAAAATCGGTCAGGTTTAAGGGTTGGAGGAATATTATGAAAGCATCTTACCTATGAATCGACAGATTCATCGTTCTTATGAAGTCTCTGAGTTAGAGTAGTCCACTCACCGCCAGGTTTCGATCTCGGAGCCATGTTATGTCTCGAAGTTTCCAAAATCGGTCAGGTTTAAGGGTTGGAGGAATATTATGAAAGCATCTTACCTATGAATCGACAAATTCATCGTTCTTATGAAGTCTCTGACTTAGAGTAGTCCACTCACCGCCAGGTTTCGATCTCGGAGCCATGTTATGTCTCGAAGTTGCCAAAACCGGTCAGGTTTAAGGGTTGGAGGAATATTATGAAAGCATCTTACCTATGAATCGACAGATTCATCGTTCTTATAAAATCACTGACTTAGAGTAGTCCACTCACCACCAGGTTTCGATCTCGGAGCCATGTTATGTCTCGAAGTTGCCAAAACCGGTCAGGTTTAAGGGTTGGAGGAATATTATGAAAGCATCTTACCTATGAATCGACAGATTCATCGTTCTTATGAAGTCTCCGAGTTAGAGTAGTTCACTCACCGCCAGGTTTCGATTTCGTAGCCATGTTATGTCTCGAAGTTGCAAAAACCGGTCAGGTTTAAAGGTTGGAGGAATATTATGAAAGCATCTTACCTATGAATCGACAGATTCATCGTTCTTATGAAGTCTCTGACTTAGAGTAGTCCACTCACCGCCATGTTTCGATCTCGGAGCCATGTTATGTCTCGATGTTTCCGAAACCGGACGGGTTTAAGGGTTGGAGGAATATTATGAGAGCATCTTACCTATGAATCGACAGATTCATCGTTCTTATGAAGTCTCTGAGTTAGAGTAGTCCACTCACCGCCAAGTTTCGATCTTGGATCCATGTTATGTCTCGAAGTTGCCAAAACCGGTCAGGTTTAAGGGTTGGAGGAATATTATGAAAGCATCTTACCTATGAATCGACAGATTCATCGTTCTTATGAAGTCTCTGACTTATAGTAGTCCACTCACCGCCAGGTTTCGATCTCGGAGCCATGTTATGTCTCGAAGTTGCCAAAATCGGTCAGGTTTAAGGGTTGGAGGAATATTCTGAAAGCATCTTACCTATGAATCGACAGATTCATCGTTCTTATGAAGTCTCTGAGTTAGATTAGTCCACTCACCTCCAGGTTTCGATCTCCGAGCCATGTTATGTTTCGAAGTTTCCAAAACCGGTCAGGTTTAAGGGTTGGAGGAATATTATGAAAGCATCTTACCTATGAATCGACAGATTCATCGTTCTTATGAAGTCTCTGACTTAGAGTAGTCCACTCACCGCCATGTTTCAATCTCGGAGCCATGTTATGTCTCGATGTTTCCAAAACCGGACGGGTTTTAGGGTTGGAGGAATATTATGAAAACATCTTACCTATGAATCGACAGATTCATCGTTCTTATGAAGTCTCTGAGTAAGAGTAGTCCACTCACCGCCAAGTTTCGATCTTGGATCCATGTTATGTCTCGAAGTTGCCAAAACCGGTCAGGTTTAAGGGTTGGAGGAATATTATGAAAGCATCTTACCTATGAATCGACAGATTCATCGTTCTTATGAAGTCTCTGAGTTAGATTAGTCCACTCACCTTCAGGTTTCGATCTCCGAGCCATGTTATGTCTCGAAGTTTCCAAAACCGGTCAGGTTTAAGGGTTGGAGGAATATTATGAAAGCATCTTACCTATGAATCGACAGATTCATCGTTCTTATGAAGTCTCTGACTTAGAGTAGTCCACTCACCGCCATGTTTCAATCTCGGAGCCATGTTATGTCTCGATGTTTCCAAAACCGGACGGGTTTAAGGGTTGGAGGAATATTATGAAAGCATCTTACCTATGAATCGACAGATTCATCGTTCTTATGAAGTCTCTGAGTAAGAGTAGTCCACTCACCGCCAAGTTTCGATCTTGGATCCATGTTATGTCTCGAAGTTGCCAAAACCGGTCAGGTTTAAGGGTTGGAGGAATATTATGAAAGCATCTTACCTATGAATCGACAGATTCATCGTTCTTATGAAGTCTCTGACTTATAGTAGTCCAATCACCGCCAGGTTTCGATCTCGGAGTCATGTTATGTCTCGAAGTTGCCAAAATCGGTCAGGTTCAAGGGTTGGAGGAATATTATGAAAGCATCTTACCTATGAATCGACAGATTCATCGTTCTTATGAAGTCTCTAAGTTAGATTAGTCCACTCACCTCCAGGTTTCGATCTCCGAGCCATGTTATGTCTCGAAGTTTCCAAAACCGGTCAGGTTTAAGGGTTGGAGGAATATTATGAAAGCATCTTACCTATGAATCGACAGATTCATCGTTCTTATGAAGTCTCTGAGTTAGAGTAGTCCACTCACCGCCAGGTTTCGATCTCGGAGCCATGTTATGTCTCGAATTTGCCAAAACCGGTCAGGTTTAAGGGTTGGAGGAATATTATGAAAGCATCTTACCTATGAATCGACAGATTCATCGTTCTTATGAAGTCTCTGACTTATAGTAGTCCAATCACCGCCAGGTTTCGATCTCGGAGTCATGTTATGTCTCGAAGTTGCCAAAATCGGTCAAGTTCAAGGGTTGGAGGAATATTATGAAAGCATCTTACCTATGAATCGACAAATTCATCGTTCTTATGAAGTCTCTGACTTAGAGTAGTCCACTCACCGCCAGGTTTCGATCTCGGAGCCATGTTATGTCTCGAAGTTTCCAAAACCGGTCAGGTTTAAGGGTTGGAGGAATATTATGAAAGCATCTTACCTATGAATCGACAGATTCATCGTTCTTATGAAGTCTCCGAGTTAGAGTAGTCCACTCACCGCCAGGTTTCGATCTCGGAGCCATGTTATGTCTCGAAGTTGCCAAAACCGGCCAGGTTTAAGGGTTGAAGGAATGAAAGCATCTTACCTATGAATCGAAAGATTCATCGTTCTTATGAAGTCTCTGACTTAGAGTAGTCCACTCACCGCCAGGTTTCGATCTCGGAGCCATGTTATGTCTCGAAGTTGCCAAAACCGGTCAGGTTTAAGGGTTGGAGGAATATTATGAAAGCATCTTACCTATGAATCGACAGATTCATCGTTCTTATGAAGTCTCTGACTTAGAGTAGTCCACTCACCGCCAGGTTTCGATCTTGGAGCCATGTTATGTCTCGAAGTTGCCAAAACCGGTCAGGTTTAAGGGTTGGAGGAATATTATGAAAGCATCTTACCTATGAATCGACAGATTCATCGGTCTTATGAAGTCTCCGAGTTAGAGTAGTCCACTCACTGCCAGGTTTCGATCTCGGAGCCATGTTATGTCTCGAATTTGTAAAAACTGGTCAGGTTTAAGGGTTGGAGGAATATTATGAAAGAATCTTACCTATGAATCGATAGATTCATCGTTCTTATGAAGTCTCTGACTTAGAGTAGTCCACTCACCGCCAGGTTTCGATCTCGGAGCCATGTTATGTCTCGAAGTTGCCAAAACCGGTCAGGTTTAAGGGTTGGAGGAATATTATGAAAGCATCTTACCTATGAATCGACAGATTCATCGTTCTTATGAAGTCTCCGAGTTAGAGTAGTCCACTCACCGCCAGGTTTCGATCTCGGAGCCATGTTATGTCTCGAATTTGCCAAAACCGTTCAGGTTTAAGGGTTGGAGGAATATTATGAAAGCATCTTACCTATGAATCGACAGATTCATCGTTCTTATGAAGTCTCTGAGTTAGAGTAGTGCACTCACCGCCAGGTTTCGATCTCGGATCCATGTTATGTCTCGAAGTTGCCAAAACCGGTCAGGTTTAAGGGTTGGAGGAATATTATGAAAGCATCTTACCTATGAATCGACAGATTCATCGTTCTTATGAAGTCTCTGAGTTAGAGTAGTCCACTCACCTCCAAGTTTCGATCTTGGAGCCATGTTATGTCTCGAAGTTGCCAAAATCGGTCAGGTTTAAGGGTTGGAGGAATATTATGAAAGCATCTTACCTATGAATCGACAGATTCATCGTTCTTATGAAGTCTCTGAGTTAGATTAGTCCACTCACCTCCAGGTTTCGATCTCGGAGCCATGTTATGTCTCGAAGTTGCCAAAATCGGTCAGGTTTAAGGGTTGGAGGAATATTATGAAAGCATCTTACCTATGAATCGACAGATTCATCGTTCTTATGAAGTCTCTGAGTTAGATTAGTCCACTCACCTCCAGGTTTCGATCTCCGAGCCATGTTATGTCTCGAAGTTGCCAAAACCGGTCAGGTTTAAGGGTTGCAGGAATATTATGAAAGCATCTTACCTATGAATCGACAGATTCATCGTTCTTATGAAGTCTCCGAGTTAGAGTAGTCCACTCACCGCCAGGTTTCGATCTCGGAGCCATGTTATGTCTCGAATTTGCCAAAACCGGTCAGGTTTAAGGGTTGGAGGAATATTATGAAAGCATCTTACCTATGAATCGACAGATTCATCGTTCTTATGAAGTCTCTGAGTTAGAGTAGTCCACTCACCGCCAGGTTTCGATCTCGGAGCCATGTTATGTCTCGAAGTTTCCAAAATCGGTCAGGTTTAAGGGTTGGAGGAATATTATGAAAGCATCTTACCTATGAATCGACAGATTCATCGTTCTTATGAAGTCTCTGAGTTAGATTATTCCACTCACCTCCAGGTTTCGATCTCTGAGCCATGTTATGTCTCGAAGTTGCCAAAACCGGTCAGGTTTAAGGGTTGGAGGAATATAATGAAAGCGACTTACCTATGAATCGACAGATTCATCGTTCTTATGAAGTCTCTGACTTAGAGTAGTCCACACACCACCAGGTTTCGATCTCGGAGCCATGTTATGTCTCGAAGTTGCCAAAACCGGTCAGGTTTAAGGGTTGGAGGAATATTATGAAAGCATCTTACCTATGAATCGACAGATTCATCGTTCTTATGAAGTCTCTGAGTTAGAGTAGTCCACTCACCGCCAGGTTTCGATCTCGGAGCCATGTTATGTCTCGAAGTTTCTAAAACCGGTTAGGTTTAAGGGTTGGAGGAATATTATGAAAGCATCTTACCTATGAATCGACAGATTCATCGTTCTTATGAAGTCTCTAAGTTAGATTAGTCCACTCACCTCCAGGTTTCGATCTCCGAGCCATGTTATGTCTCGAAGTTTCCAAAACCGGTCAGGTTTAAGGGTTGGAGGAATATTATGAAAGCATCTTACCTATGAATCGACAGATTCATCGTTCTTATGAAGTCTCCGAGTTAGAGTAGTTCACTCACCGCCAGGTTTTGATCTCGGAGCCATGTTATGTCTCGAAGTTTCCAAAACCGGTCAGGTTTAAGGGTTGGAGGAATATTATGAAAGCATCTTACCTATGAATCGACAGATTCATCGTTCTTATGAAGTCTCTGAGTTAGAGTAGTCCACTCACCGCCAGGTTTCGATCTCGGAGCCATGTTATGTCTCGAAGTTTCTAAAACCGGTTAGGTTTAAGGGTTGGAGGAATATTATGAAAGCATCTTACCTATGAATCGACAGATTCATCGTTCTTATGAAGTCTCCGAGTTAGAGTAGTCCACTCACCGCCAGGTTTCGATCTCGGAGCCATGTTATGTCTCGAAGTTGCCAAAACCGGCCAGGTTTAAGGGTTGAAGGAATGAAAGCATCTTACCTATGAATCGAAAGATTCATCGTTCTTATGAAGTCTCTGACTTAGAGTAGTCCACTCACCGCCAGGTTTCGATCTCGGAGCCATGTTATGTCTCGAAGTTGCCAAAACCGGTCAGGTTTAAGGGTTGGAGGAATATTATGAAAGCATCTTACCTATGAATCGACAGATTCATCGTTCTTATGAAGTCTCTGAGTTAGATTAGTCCACTCACCTCCAGGTTTCGATCTCGGAGCCATGTTATGTCTCGAAGTTGCCAAAATCGGTCAGGTTTAAGGGTTGGAGGAATATTATGAAAGCATCTTACCTATGAATCGACAGATTCATCGTTCTTATGAAGTCTCTGAGTTAGATTAGTCCACTCACCTCCAGGTTTCGATCTCCGAGCCATGTTATGTCTCGAAGTTGCCAAAACCGGTCAGGTTTAAGGGTTGCAGGAATATTATGAAAGCATCTTACCTATGAATCGTCATATTCATCGTTCTTATGAAGTCTCTGACTTAGAGTAGTCCACTCACCGCCAGGTTTCGATCTCGGAGCCATGTTATGTCTCGAAGTTGCCAAAACCGGTCAGGTTTAAGGGTTGCAGGAATATTATGAAAGCATCTTACCTATGAATCGACAGATTCATCGTTCTTATGAAGTCTCCGAGTTAGAGTAGTCCACTCACCGCCAGGTTTCGATCTCGGAGCCATGTTATGTTTCGAATTTGCCAAAACCGGACGGGTTTAAGGGTTGCAGGAATATTATGAAAGCATCTTACCTATGAATCGACAGATTCATCGTTCTTATGAAGTCTCTGAGTTAGAGTAGTCCACTCACCGCCAGGTTTCGATCTCGGAGCCATGTTATGTCTCGAAGTTGCCAAAATCGGTCAGGTTTAAGGGTTGGAGGAATATTATGAAAGCATCTTACCTATGAATCGACAGATTCATCGTTCTTATGAAGTCTCTGAGTTAGATTAGTCCACTCACCTCCAGGTTTCGATCTCCGAGCCATGTTATGTCTCGAAGTTGCCAAAACCGGTCAGGTTTAAGGGTTGGAGGAATATTATGAAAGCATCTTACCTATGAATCGACAGATTCATCGTTCTTATGAAGTCTCTGAGTTAGAGTAGTCCACTCACCTCCAAGTTTCGATCTTGGAGCCATGTTATGTCTCGAAGTTGCCAAAATCGGTCAGGTTTAAGGGTTGGAGGAATATTATGAAAGCATCTTACCTATGAATCGACAGATTCATCGTTCTTATGAAGTCTCTGACTTAGAGTAGTCCACTCACCGCCATGTTTCGATCTCGGAGCCATGTTATGTCTCGAAGTTTCCAAAACCGGTCAGGTTTAAGGGTTGGAGGAATATTATGAAAGCATCTTACCTATGAATCGACAGATTCATCATTTTTATGAAGTCTCCGAGTTAGAGTAGTCCACTCACCGCCAGGTTTCGATCTCGGAGCCATGTTATGTCTCGAATTTGCCAAAACCGGTCAGGTTTAAGGGTTGGAGGAATATTATGAAAGCATCTTACCTATGAATCGACAGATTCATCGTTCTTATGAAGTCTCTGACTTAGAGTAGTCCACTCACCGCCAGGTTTCGATCTCGGAGCCATGTTATGTCTCGAAGTTGCCAAAACCGGTCAGGTTTAAGGGTTGCAGGAATATTATGAAAGCCTCTTACCTATGAATCGACAGATTCATAGGTAAGATGAAGTCTCCGAGTTAGAGTAGTCCACTCACCGCCAGGTTTCGATCTCGGAGCCATGTTATGTCTCGAATTTGCCAAAACCGTTCAGGTTTAAGGGTTGGAGGAATATTATGAAAGCATCTTACCTATGAATCGACAGATTCATCGTTCTTATGAAGTCTCTGACTTAGAGTAGTCCACTCACCGCCAGGTTTCGATCTCGGAGCCATGTTATGTCTCGAAGTTGCCAAAACCGGTCAGGTTTAAGGGTTGGAGGAATATTATGAAAGCATCTTACCTATTAATCGACAGATTCATCGTTCTTATGAAGTCTCTGACTTAGAGTAGTCCACTCACCGCCATGTTTCGATCTCGGAGCCATGTTATATCTCGAAGTTGCCAAAACCGGACAGGTTTAAGGGTTGGAGGAATATTCTAATGACACCGATATTATTTATAGATAGACGGATTCATCGTTCTTATGAAGTCTCCGAGTTATAGTAGTCCACTCACCGCCAGGTTTCGATCTCGGAGCCATGTTATGTCTCGAAGTTTCCAAAACCGGTCAGGTTTAAGGGTTGGAGGAATATTATGAAAGCATCTTACCTATGAATCGACAGATTCATCGTTCTTATGAAGTCTCTGACTTAGAGTAGTCCACTCACCGCCAGGTTTCGATCTCGGAGCCATGTTATGTCTCGAAGTTGCCAAAACCGGTCAGGTTTTAGGGTTGGAGGAATATAATGAAAGCATCTTACCTATTAATCGACAGATTCATCGTTCTTATGAAGTCTCTGACTTAGAGTAGTCCACTCACCGCCAGGTTTCGATCTCGGAGCCATGTTATGTCTCGAAGTTGCCAAAACCGGTCAGGTTTAAGGGTTGGAGGAATATTATGAAAGCATCTTACCTATGAATCGACAGATTCATCGTTCTTATGAAGTCTATGAGTTAGAGTAGTCCACTCACCGCCAGGTTTCGATCTCGGAGCCATGTTATGTTTCGAAGTTGCCAAAACCGGTCAGGTTTATCGGTTGGAGGAATATTATGAAAGCATCTTACCTATGAATCGATAGATTCATCGTTCTTATGAAGTCTCTGACTTAGAGTAGTCCACTCACCGCCAGGTTTCGATCTCGGAGCCATGTTATGTCTCGAAGTTGCCAAAACCGGTCAGGTTTAAGGGTTGGAGGAATATTATGAAAGCATCTTACCTATGAATCGACAGATTCATCGTTCTTATGAAGTTTCCGAGTTAGAGTAGTCCACTCACCGCCAGGTTTCGATCTCGGAGCCATGTTATGTCTCGAAGTTGCCAAAACCGGTCAGGTTTAAGGGTTGGAGGAATATTATGAAAGCATCTTACCTATGAATCGACAGATTCATCGTTCTTATGAAGTCTCTGAGTTAGAGTAGTCCACACACCGCCAGGTTTCGATCTCGGAGCCATGTTATGTCTCGAAGTTGCCAAAACCGGTCAGGTTTAAGGGTTGGAGGAATATTATGAAAGCATCTTACCTATGAATCGACAAATTCATCGTTCTTATGAAGTCTCTGACTTAGAGTAGTCCACTCACCGCCAGGTTTCGATCTCGGAGCCATGTTATGTCTCGAAGTTGCCAAAACCGGTCAGGTTTAAGGGTTGCAGGAATATTATGAAAGCATCTTACCTATGAATCGACAGATTCATCGTTCTTATGAAGTCTCTGACTTAGAGTAGTCCACTCACCGCCATGTTTCGATCTCGGAGCCATGTTATGTCTCGATGTTTCCAAAACCGGACGGGTTTAAGGGTTGCAGGAATATTATGAAAGCATCTTACCTATGAATCGACAGATTCATCGTTCTTATGAAGTCTCTGAGTTAGATTATTCCACTCACCTCCAGGTTTCGATCTCTGAGCCATGTTATGTCTCGAAGTTGCCAAAACCGGTCAGGTTTAAGGGTTGGAGGAATATTATGAAAGCATCTTACCTATGAATCGACAAATTCATCGTTCTTATGAAGTCTCTGACTTAGAGTAGTCCACTCACCGCCAGGTTTCGATCTCGGAGCCATGTTATGTCTCGAAGTTGCCAAAACCGATCAGGTTTAAGGGTTGCAGGAATATTATGAAAGCATCTTACCTATGAATCGACAGATTCATCGTTCTTATGAAGTCTCTGACTTAGAGTAGTCCACTCACCGCCATGTTTCGATCTCGGAGCCATGTTATGTCTCGATGTTTCCAAAACCGGACGGGTTTAAGGGTTGCAGGAATATTATGAAAGCATCTTACCTATGAATCGACAGATTCATCGTTCTTATGAAGTCTCTGACTTAGAGTAGTCCACACACCGCCAGGTTTCGATCTCGGAGCCATGTTATGTCTCGAAGTTGCCAAAACCGGTCAGGTTTAAGGGTTGGAGGAATATTATGAAAGCATCTTACCTATGAATCGACAAATTCATCGTTCTTATGAAGTCTCTGACTTAGAGTAGTCCACTCACCGCCAGGTTTCGATCTCGGAGCCATGTTATGTCTCGAAGTTTCCAAAACCGGTCAGGTTTAAGGGTTGCAGGAATATTATGAAAGCATCTTACCTATGAATCGACAGATTCATCGTTCTTATAAAGTCTCCGAGTTAGAGTAGTCCACTCACCGCCAGGTTTCGATCTCGAAGCCATGTTATGTCTCGAATTTGCCAAAACCGTTCAGGTTTAAGGGTTGGAGGAATATTATGAAAGCATCTTACCTCTGAATTGACAGATTCATCGTTCTTATGAAGTCTCTGAGTTAGAGTAGTCCACTTACCGCCAGGTTTCGATCTCGGATCCATGTTATGTCTCGAAGTTTCCAAAACCGGTCAGGTTTAAGGGTTGGAGGAATATTATGAAAGCATCTTACCTATGAATCGACAGATTCATCGTTCTTATGAAGTCTCTGACTTAGAGTAGTCCACTCACCGCCAGGTTTCGATCTCCGAGCCATGTTATGTCTCGAAGTTTCCAAAACCGGTCAGGTTTAAGGGTTGGAGGAATATTATAAAGCATCTTACCTATGAATCGACAGATTCATCGTTCTTATGAAGTCTCCGAGTTAGAGTAGTCCACTCACCGCCAGGTTTCGATCTCGGAGCCATGTTATGTCTCGAATTTGCCAAAACCGGTCAGGTTTAAGGGTTGGAGGAATATTATGAAAGCATCTTACCTATGAATCGACAGATTCATCGTTCTTATGAAGTCTCTGACTTAGAGTAGTCCACTCACCGCCAGGTTTCGATCTCGGAGCTATGTTATGTCTAGAAGTTGCCAAAACCGGTCAGGTTTAAGGGTTGGAGGAATATTATGAAAGCATCTTACCTATGAATCGACAGATTCATCGTTCTTATGAAGTCTCTGACTTAGAGTAGTCCACTCACCGCCAGGTTTCGATCTCGGAGCCATGTTACGTCTCGAAGTTGCCAAAACCGGTCAGGTTTAAGGGTTGGAGGAATATTATGAAAGCATCTTACCTATGAATCGACAGATTCATCGTTCTTATAAAATCTCTGACTTAGAGTAGTCCACTCACCGCCAGGTTTCGATCTCGGAGCCATGTTATGTCTCGAAGTTGCCAAAATCGGTCAGGTTTAAGGGTTGGAGGAATATTATGAAAGCATCTTACCTATGAATCGACAGATTCATCGTTCTTATGAAGTCTCTGACTTAGAGTAGTCCACTCACCGCCATGTTTCGATCTCGGAGCCATGTTATGTCTCGATGTTTCCAAAACCGGACGGGTTTAAAGGGTTGGAGGAATATTATGAAAGCATCTTACCTATGAATCGACAGATTCATCGTTCTTATGAAGTCTCTGAGTTAGAGTAGTCCACTCACCGCCAAGTTTCGATCTTGGATCCATGTTATGTCTCGAAGTTGCCAAAACCGGTCAGGTTTAAGGGTTGGAGGAATATTATGAAAGCATCTTACCTATGAATCGACAGATTCATCGTTCTTATGAAGTCTCTGACTTATAGTAGTCCACTCACCGCCAGGTTTCGATCTCGGAGCCATGTTATGTCTCGAAGTTGCCAAAATCGGTCAGGTTTAAGGGTTGGAGGAATATTATGAAAGCATCTTACCTATGAATTGACAGATTCATCGTTCTTATGAAGTCTCTGAGTTAGATTAGTCCACTCACCTCCAGGTTTCGATCTCCGAGCCATGTTATGTCTCGAAGTTTCCAAAACCGGTCAGGTTTAAGGGTTGGAGGAATATTATGAAAGCATCTTACCTATGAATCGACAGATTCATCGTTCTTATGAAGTCTCTGACTTAGAGTAGTCCACTCACCGCCATGTTTCAATCTCGGAGCCATGTTATGTCTCGATGTTTCCAAAACCGGACGGGTTTAAGGGTTGGAGGAATATTATGAAAGCATCTTACCTATGAATCGACAGATTCATCGTTCTTATGAAGTCTCTGAGTAAGAGTAGTCCACTCACCGCCAAGTTTCGATCTTGGATCCATGTTATGTCTCGAAGTTGCCAAAACCGGTCAGGTTTAAGGGTTGGAGGAATATTATGAAAGCATCTTACCTATGAATCGACAGATTCATCGTTCTTATGAAGTCTCTGACTTATAGTAGTCCAATCACCGCCAGGTTTCGATCTCGGAGTCATGTTATGTCTCGAAGTTGCCAAAATCGGTCAGGTTCAAGGGTTGGAGGAATATTATGAAAGCATCTTACCTATGAATCGACAGATTCATCGTTCTTATGAAGTCTCTAAGTTAGATTAGTCCACTCACCTCCAGGTTTCGATCTCCGAGCCATGTTATGTCTCGAAGTTTCCAAAACCGGTCAGGTTTAAGGGTTGGAGGAATATTATGAAAGCATCTTACCTATGAATCGACAGATTCATCGTTCTTATGAAGTCTCTGAGTTAGAGTAGTCCACTCACCGCCAGGTTTCGATCTCGGAGCCATGTTATGTCTCGAAGTTGCCAAAACCGGTCAGGTTTAAGGGTTGGAGGAATATTATAAAAGCATATTACCTATGAATCGATAGATTCATCGTTCTTACGAAGTTCCCGACTTAGAGTAGTCCACTCACCGCCAGGCTTCGATCTCGGAGCCATGTTATGTCTCGAAGTTGCCAAAACCGGTCAGGTTTAAGGGTTGGAGGAATATTATGAAAGCATCTTACCTATGAATCGACAAATTCATCGTTCTTATGAAGTCTCCGAGTTAGAGTAGTCCACTCACCGCCAGGTTTCGATCTCGGAGCCATGTTATGTCTCGAAGTTGCCAAAACCGGTCAGGTTTAAGGGTTGGAGGAATATTATGAAAGCATCTTACCTATTAATCGACAAATTCATCTTTCTTATGAAGTCTCTGACTTAGAGTAGTCCACTCACCGCCAGGTTTCGATCTCGGAGCCATGTTATGTCTCGAAGTTGCCAAAACCGGTCAGGTTTAAGGGTTGGAGGAATATTATGAAAGCATCTTACCTATGAATCGACAGATTCATCGTTCTTATGAAGTCTCTGACTTAGAGTAGTTCACTCACCGCCAGGTTTCGATCTCGGAGCCATGTTATGTCTCGAAGTTGCCAAAACCGGTCAGGTTTATGGGTTGGAGGAATATTATGAAAGCATCTTACCTATGAATCGACAGATTCATCGTTCTTATGAAGTCTCTGATTTAGAGTAGTCCACTAACCGCCAGGTTTCGATCTCGGAGCCATGTTATGTCTCGAAGTTGCCAAAACCGGTCAGGTTTAAGGGTTGGAGGAATATTATGAAAGCATCTTACCTATGAATCGACAGATTCATCGTTCTTACGAAGTCCCCGACTTAGAGTAGTCCACTCATCGCCAGGTTTCGATCTCGGATCCATGTTATGTCTCGAAGTTGCCAAAACCGGTCAGGTTTAAGGGTTGGAGGAATATTACGAAAGCATCTTACCTATGAATTGACAAATTCATCGTTCTTATGAAGTCTCCGAGTTAGAGTAGTCTACTCACCGCCAGGTTTCGATCTCGGAGCCATGTTATGTCTCGAAGTTGCCAAAACCGGCCAGGTTTAAGGGTTGGAGGAATATTATTAAATCATCTTACCTATGAATCGACAGATTCATCGTTCTTATGAAGTCTCTGAGTTAGAGTAGTCCACTCACCGCCAGGTTTCGATCTCGGAGCCATGTTATGTCTCGAAGTTGCCAAAACCGGTCAGGTTTAAGGGTTGGAGGAATATTATGAAAGCATATTACCTATGAATCGACAGATTCATCGTTCTTATGAAGTCTCCGAGTTAGAGTAGTCCACTCACCGCCAGGTTTCGATGTCGGAGCCATGTTATGTCTCGAAGTTGCCAAAACCGGTCAGGTTTAAGGGTTGGAGGAATATTATGAAAGCATCTTACCTATGAATCGACAGATTCATCGTTCTTATGAAGTCTCTGTCTTAGAGTAGTGCACTCACCGCCAGGTTTCGATCTCGGAGCCATGTTATGTCTCGAAGTTGCCAAAACCGGTCAGGTTTAAGGGTTGGAGGAATATTATGAAAGCATCTTACCTATGAATCGACAGATTCATCATTCTTATGAAGTCTCCGAGTTAGAGTAGTCCACTCACCGCCAGGTTTCGATCTCGGAGCCATGTTATGTCTCGAAGTTGCCAAAACCGGTCAGGTTTAAGGGTTGGAGGAATATTATGAAAGCATCTTACCTATGAATCGACAGATTCATCGTTCTTATGAAGTCTCAGAGTTAGAGTAGTCCACTCACCGCCAGGTTTCGATCTCGGAGCCATGTTATGTCTCGAAGTTGCCAAAACCGGTCAGGTTTAAGGGTTGGAGGAATATTATGAAAGCATCTTACCTATGAATCGACAGATTCATCGTTTTTATGAAGTCTCCGAGTTAGAGTAGTCCACTCACCGCCAGGTTTCGATCTCGGAGCCATGTTATGTCTCGAATTTGCCAAAACCGGTCAGGTTTAAGGGTTGGAGGAATATTATGAAAGCATCTTACCTATGAATCGACAGATTCATCGTTCTTATGAAGTCTCTGAGTTAGAGTAGTCCACTCACCGCCAGGTTTCGATCTCGGAGCCATGTTATGTCTCGAAGTTTCCAAAATCGGTCAGGTTTAAGGGTTGGAGGAATATTATGAAAGCATCTTACCTATGAATCGACAGATTCATCGTTCTTACGAAGTCTCTGAGTTAGATTATTCCACTCACCTCCAGGTTTCGATCTCCGAGCCATGTTATGTCTCGAAGTTTCCAAAACCGGTCAGGTTTAAGGGTTGGAGGAATATTATGAAAGCGACTTACCTATGAATCGACAGATTCATCGTTCTTATGAAGTCTCTGACTTAGAGTAGTCCACACACCACCAGGTTTCGATCTCGGAGCCATGTTATGTCTCGAAGTTGCCAAAACCGGTCAGGTTTAAGGGTTGGAGGAATATTATGAAAGCATCTTACCTGTGAATCGACAAATTCATCGTTCTTATGAAGTCTCTGACTTAGAGTAGTCCATTCACCGCCAGGTTTCGATCTCGGAGCCATGTTATGTCTCGAAGTTGCCAAAACCGGTCAGGTTTAAGGGTTGGAGGAATATTATGAAAGCATCTTACCTATGAATCGACAGATTCATCGTTCTTATGAAGTCTCTGACTTAGAGTAGTCCACACACCGCCAGGTTTCGATCTCGGAGCCATGTTATGTCTCGAAGTTGCCAAAACCGGTCAGGTTTAAGGGTTAGAGGAATATTATGAAAGCATCTTACCTATGAATCGACAAATTCATCGTTCTTATGAAGTCTCT